>NC_059222.1:41456709-41756709 GCF_020615455.1 Coregonus clupeaformis | reverse complement strand
GTACTGCGGCCATGCAGGTCACCACGGCGACTCATGAACGGAGAAGCCGGGAAAACGGGAGGGCTCGCTGGTATCGGGACGGGGCGGCTCGCCACCAACCACTCATCAGCCCAAACCACCATCCCAGACCACCTACCAGTCCTCACCTCTTCCCCAGGAGCATTGGGATATAAATAAATAATTGGTCATTTAGCAGACGCTCTTATCCAGAGCGACTTACAGGAGCAATTAGGGTTAAGTGCCTTGCTCAAGGGCAAATCGACAGATTTTTCACCTAGTCGGCTCGGGGATTAGAACCAGCGACCTTTCGGTTACTGGCACAACACTCTTAACCACTAAGCTACCTGCCGCCCCCTATCTGGGGGAGGTGTTTAGTAAGAGGCGTGCCAAGGGCCTACCTCCTCACAGGCCTTATGACTGCGCTATCGATCTCCTGCCCGGCACCATGCCCACACGAGGGGTTGAGGTGGATACGCGGCAGGGCTGCTCCGACCCCTGCCTATCCCCAAGCTCCCCTATTCCCCGAGAAAGAGAAGGAGGCGGCGGTTCCGTCGGGCCATTCAGAGTGGTCCGGAGAGTCAACCCAGTGACCTACCGCCTGCAACGTCCCCCCACCATGCAGGTGCATACCATGTTCCATGTGTCTCTCCTCAAGCCCGTCGCCAACTCTCCGCTGGCTCCCCCTCCTCGTCCTGTTCCCCCGCTACGCATCATCGGAGGGCAGCCGGCTTTTACGGTGGACCGGATCCTGGACTGCCAGCGGGTGGGGAGGGGTCTCCAATTCTGGGGTTATGGGCTGGTGGAGCGGTCAAGGGGTGCCCAGGAGGGACATTCTGGACCCAGGGCTGATACAGCAATCCGTCGCATCCACTCGGAGGCGCCGAGGTGAACGGCTGGGGCCGTTCATCGGGGGTGACACTGTTACAGGAGTAGGTCGCAGTTCCGGAAAGAAAAAATAAGTAAACACGTTTGGTGTTCGCCAAAAGCAATGTGGGAGACTCCCCAAACATATGGAAGAAGGTACTCTGGTCAGATGAGACTAAAATTGAGCTTTTTGGCCATCAAGGAAAACGATAAGTCTGGCACAAACCCAACACCTCTCATCACCCCGAGAACACCATCCCCACAGTGAAGCATGGTGGTGGCAGCATCATGCTGTGGGGATGTTTTTCATCGGCAGGGACTGGGAAACTGGTCAGAATTGAAGGAATGATGGATGGCAGGGAAATTCTTGAGGGAAACCTGTTTCAGTCTTCCAGAGATTTGAGACTTGGACGGAGGTTCACCTTCCAGCAGGACAATGACCCTAAGCATACTGCTAAAGCAACACTCGAGTGGTTTAAGGGGAAACATTTAAATGTCTTGGAATGGCCTAGTCAAAGCCCAGACCTCAATTCAATTGAGAATATGTGGTATGACTTAAAGATTGCTGTACACCAGTGGAACCCATCCAACTTGAAGGAGCTGGAGCAGTTTTCCCTTGAAGAATGGACAAAAATCCCAGTGGCTAGATGTGCCAAGCTTATAGAGACATACCCCAAGAGACCTGCAGCTGTAATTGCTGCAAAAGAAGACTCTACAGCAGAGTTCTTCAATTCCGGTCCTGGAGGGCCGAAACACCTCTGTTTTTCATCCTCTCCTTCTAATCAGGGGCTAAGTCAGACCTGGGACACCAGGTGAGTGCAATTAACTACCAGGTAGAAATAAAAAACAGAAGTGTTTCGGCCCTCCAGGACCGGAATTGAAGAACCCTGCTCTACAGAGTATTGACTTTGGGTGGGTGAACGGTTATGCACGCTCAAGTTCTGTTTTTTTGTCTTATTTCTTGTTTGTTTCACGCACACAAAAAAAAGTATCTTCAAATTGGTAGGCATGTTGTGTAAATCAAATGATACAAACCCCCCAACCACTGCACGTCTGCTCTACTCTGCTTTAATGAGGTCTCAGACCCTTTCACAGGTTGTGATCCGAATGCAAATAAACCTACAGTCCAAATATAGCTGCACACTCCCCAGGTTGTAAGGCAACAAAATAGGAAAAATGCCAAGGGGATGAATACTTTCACAAGCCACTGTATCCCTGAATAATTTACTAAATCTTAGCTTATTTCACAAAGAAATCCTAAAATGGCCCAGACAATATTATTGGCACCTTCTAGAAGTAGTTAGAAATAATTAAATTTCAAGCAGGTGATTCTCCTTTACTTTGGAATTGAACTCACCTGTGGTGAGTTGCAGGTGCCTCAATGTAAAAATCAGTAATCTAACCAGTTTGAATAGAGAAAAATACTAATTATCCTGTTTTGTGTCACTGTGTGTACCGCAATGAGCATGGAGAAAATAAAGAAAACCAGAGAATTATCTGAGGAGGTCAGACACAGGATTGTAGCCAAGCATGGACAATCTCAAGGCTATAATCTCAAGGCTACAATCTGGGCGGCAGGTAGTTTAGTGGTTAAGAGCATTGTGCCAGTAACCGAAAGGTCGCTGGTTCTAATCCCCGAGCCGACTAGGTGAAAAATCTGTTGATGTGCCCTTGAGCAAGGCACTTAACCCTAATTGCTCCTGTAAGTCGCTCTGGATAAGAGTGCCTGCTAAATGACTAAAATGTAAATGTATAAGTACATCTCCAGAGACCTTGATGTTCCTGTTTCCACCGTACGTAATGTTATCAAGAAGTTTAAGGCCCATGCCACTGTAGCCAACCGCCCTGGATGTGGCCGCAAGAGAAAACCTGATGGAAGATTGCAGCAAAGGATTGTTCGAATGGTGGAGAAAGCACCTCGATCAACTGCCACACAGATTCAGCTGACCTTCAGACACAAGGTACGACAGTTTCAACTCGCACCATCCGTCGCCAACTCAATGAAAGGTGGTTATATGTTAGGAGACCCAGGAGGACCCCACTGCTGTGAGAGAGACATAAGAAAGCCTGACTGCAATTTGCCAAAACACACCTGAACATGCCAACATCCTTCTGGGAGAATGTCCTGTGAACAGACGAGACCAAATTATAGCTTTTTGATCAAGCACACCATCTCTATGTTTACAGAAAACAAAATGAAGCCTTCAAAGAAAAGAACACCTTCCCTACAATTCAAACATGGAGGAGGTTCAGTGATGTGTTGGGGCTTTGCTGCCTATGGCACTGGGTGCCATGAACGTGTGCGTGGCATCATGAAATCAGGAGAATACCAAGGCATTTTGGAGCGCAATGTCGGACCCAGTGTCAGAAAGCTGGGCCTCCGTCGAAGGTCATGGGTCTTCCAGCAGGACAATGACCTCAAATACACTTCAAAAAGTACCCAGGAATGGTTCAAGGCAAAACGCTGGACTGTTCTGTAGTGGCCAGCAATGAGTCCATATCTAAATCCCATTGAAAACTTGTGGAGACATCTGAAAAACAACAGTTGGGAGAAGGCACCCTTCAAATCTGGGAGAACTGGAACAGTTTACACAAGAGGAGTGTGCCAAACGAATGACCTACTTTGCATAATGAGATGCATAATGTATGTAAGATGCTAATACAGTGCACTCCATAATTATTTGGACAGTGAAGCATTTTTTAAATTATTTTGGCTCTATACTCCAAAAGTTTGGATTTGAAATCAAACAATGACTGTGAGGCTAAAGTGCAGACTGTCAGCTTTAATTATAGGGGACCAAAAGTATTGGGACAAATCCACGAATGTGTATTCAAGTAATAGAAAGTAAAGTATTTGGTTCCATATTAATGGTAGCATCCACATTAATGTAGAAATGTTTAGCATTATAATTTATTATATTAATATTTACAATAAAAGTGACAAAATGACGATACATTATTTACCATTCATTTTATTGGGCACAAAATAATCTGAAACACAACCAAAACAAACAGCAAATGCATCGAACAAATTTGTAGAGTCACAAGCTTGATGTAGTCGTTGAGTGAATATAGGACCAAATACTTCAATGTTTACTACTTTAATACACATATATAGTACCAGTCAAAAGTTTGGACACACCTACTCATTCAAGGGTTTTTCTTTATTTTTACAGTGTTTTACATTGTAGAATAATAGTGAAGACATCAAAACTATGAAATAACACATATGGAATCATGTAGTAACCAAAAAAGTGCTAATCAAATCAAATATATTTTATATTTGAGATTCTTCAAATAACCACCCTTTGCCTTGATGAGAGCTTTGCACACTCTTGGCATTCTTTCAACCAGCTTCATGAGGTAGTCACCTGGAATGCATTTCAATTAACAGGGTTGCCTTCTTAAAAGTTAATTTGTTGAATTTCTTTCCTTCTTAATGCGTTTGAGCCAATCAGTTGTGTTGTGACAAGGTAGGGGGGAGAATACAGAAGATAGCCCTATTTGGTAAAGACCAAGTCCATATTATGGCAAGAACAGCTCAAATAAGCAAAGATAAACGACAGTCCATCATTACTTTAAGACATGAAGGTAAATCAATACAGAACATTTCAAGAACTTTTAAAGTTTCTTCATATGCAGTCACAAAAACCATCAAGCGCAATGATGAAACTGGCTCACATGAGGACCGCCACAGGAAAGGAAGACCCAGAGTTACCTCTGCTGCAGAGGATAAGTTCATTAGAGTTACCAGCCTCGGAAATTGCAGCCCAAATAAATGCTTCACAGAGTTCAAGTCACAGACACATCTCAAAATCAACTGTTCAGAGGGGACTGTGTGAATCAGGCCTTCATGGTCGAATCGCTGCAAAGAAACCACTACTAAAGGACACCAATAAGAAGAAGAGACCTGTTTAGGCCAAGAAACACGAGCAATAGACATTAGACCTGTGCAAATTTGTAATTTGGTCTGGAGTCCAAATTTGAGATTTTTAGTTCCAACAGCCGTGTCTTTGTGAGACGCGGTGTTGGTGAACGGATGATCTCCGCATGTGTAGTTCCCACCATAAAGCATGGAGGAGGAGGTGTTATAGTGATGGGGTACTTTGCTGGTGACACTGTCTGTGATTTATTTAGAATTCATGGCACAGTTAATCAGCATGGATACCACAGCATGCTGCAGCGATACGCCATCCCATCTGGTTTGGGCTTAGTGGCACTATCATTTGTTTTTCAACAGGACAATGACCCAACACACCTCCAGGCTGTGTAAGGGATATTTTACCAAGAAAGAGAGTGATGGAGTGCTGCATCAGATGACCTGGCCTCCACAATCCCCCGACCTTAACCCAGTTGAGATGGTTTGGGCTGAGTCGGACGGCAGAGTGAAGGAAAAGCAGCCAACAAGTGCTCAGCATATGTGGGAACTCCTTCAAGACTGTTAGAAAAGCATTCCAGCTGAAGCTGGTTGAGAGAATGCCAAGACTGTGCAAAGCTGTCATCAAGGCAAAGGGTGGCTATTTAAAGAATCTCAAATATATAATATATCTTGATTTGTTTAACACTTTGTTGGTTACTACATGATTCCATATGTGTTATTTCATAGTTTTGATGTCTTCACTATTATTCTACAATGTAGAAAATAGTAAAAATAAAGAAAAACCCTTACATTTTAGTCATTTAGCAGACGCTCTTATTCAGAGCGACTTACAGTTAGTGAGTGCATTCATTATTTTTAATATTTTTATATATATATATATTTTTTTTCCCATACTGCCCCCCGTGGGAATCGAACCCACAACCCTGGCGTTGCAAACACCATGCTCTACCAACTGAGCTACATCCCTGCCGGCCATTCCCTCCCCTACCCTGGACGACGCTGGGCCAATTGTGCGCCGTCGCATGGGTCTCCCGGTCGCGGCCGGCTACGACAGAGCCTGGATTCGAACCAGGATCGCTAGTGGCACAGCTAGCACTGCGATGCAGTGCCTTAGACCACTGCGCCACTCGGGAGACGCCACTACTTGAATGAGTAGGTGTGTCCAAACTTTGACTGGTAGTGTAAGTGAATTTGGCCCAATACTTTTGGTCCCCTAATGTTGGGACTACGTACAAAAAGTGTTGTAAATTCTAAATGGATTAAAATACCCTCACTTTAACCTCATAGTCATTGTTTGAATTCAATCCAAACCTTTGTAGTATAGAGCCAAAAGAAGAAAAAATTATTCACTGTCCCAATAATTACAGAGGGCACTGTATGTAACTATATTAGTGGTCCTACTGTATGTTACTGTATTAGTGGTACTACTGTATTTAACTATATTAGTGGTCCCACCGTATGTCACTGTATTAGTGGTCCCACCGTATGTCACTATATTGGTGGTCCCACCGTATGTCACTGTATTAGTGGTCCCACCGTATGTCACTGTATTAGTGGTCCCACCGTATGTCACTGTATTAGTGGTCCTACCGTATGTCACTGTATTAGTGGTCCCACCGTATGTCACTGTATTAGTGGTGCTACTGTATTTAACTATATTAGTGGTCCTACCGTATGTCACTGTATTAGTGGTCCCACCGTATGTCACTGTATTAGTGGTCCCACCGTATGTCACTGTATTAGTGGTCCTACCGTATGTCACTGTATTAGTTGTCCCACCGTATGTCACTGTATTAGTGGTCCCACCGTATGTCACTGTATTAGTGGTCCTACCGTATGTCACTGTATTAGTGGTCCCACCGTATGTCACTGTATTAGTGGTCCCACCGTATGTCACTGTATTAGTGGTCCCACTGTATGTCACTGTATTAGTGGTCCTACCGTATGTCACTGTATTAGTGGTCCCACCGTATGTCACTGTATTAGTGGTGCTACTGTATGTTACTGTATTAGTGGTCCCACTGTATGTCACTGTATTAGTGGTGCTACTGTATGTCAATGTATTCATACTGAATCCAGCTAAATAATATTGTCATATGGTTATGTCACCTTGATTTGCCTGTGTGTTATTTGGTCTGTCTCACGTCCTGGTGTCAGTCTGGGGAGTGTGCAGTTATATTTGGACTGTAGGGTTATTTGCATTCGGATCATAAACTGTGAAAGGGTCTGAGACCTCATTAAAGCAGAGTAGAGCAGACGTGCAGTGGTTGGGGGGTTTGTATCATTTGATTTACACAACATGCCTACCACTTTGAAGATACTAAATATTTTTGGGGGTGAAACAAACAAGAAATAAGACAAAAAAACTGAACTTGAGCTTGCATAACTATTCACCCCCCCCAAAGTCAATACTTTGTAGAGTCACCTTTGCAGCAATTACAGCTGCAAGTCTCTTGGGGTATGTCTCTATAAGCTTGGCACATCTAGCCACTGGGATTTTTGCCCATTCTTCAAGGCAAAACTGCTCCAGCTCCTTCAAGTTGGATGGGTTCCACTGGTGTACAGCAATCTTTAAGTCATACCACATATTCTCAATTGAATTGAGGTCTGGGCTTTGACTAGGCCATTCCAAGACATTTAAATGTTTCCCCTTAAACCACTCGAGTGTTGCTTTAGCAGTATGCTTAGGGTCATTGTCCTGCTGGAAGGTGAACCTCCGTCCCAGTCTCAAATCTCTGGAAGACTGAAACAGGTTTCCCTCAAGAATTTCCATGTATTTAGTGCCATCCATCATTCCTTCAATTCTGACCAGTTTCCCAGTCCCTGCCAATGAAAAACATCCCCACAGCATGATGCTGCCACCACCATGCTTCACTGTGGGGATGGTGTTCTCGGGGTGATGAGAGGTGTTGGGTTTGCACCATACATATTGTTTTCCTTGATGGCCAAAAAGCTCAATTTTAGTCTCATCTGACCAGAGTACCTTCTTCCATATGTTTGGGGAGTCTCCCACATTGCTTTCGGCGAACACCAAACGTGTTTGCTTATTTTTTTCTTTAAACAATGGCTTTCTCTGGCCACTCTTCCATAAAGCCCAGCTATGTGGAGTGTACGGCTTAAAGTTGTCCTATGGACAGATACTCCAATCTCCGCTGTGGAGCTTTGCAGCTCCTTCAGGGTTATCTTTGGTCTCTTTGTTGCCTCTCTGATTAATGGCCTCCTTGCCTGGTCCATTACTTTTGGTGGGCGGCCCTCTCTTGGCAGGTTTGTTGTGGTGCCATATTCTTTTCATTTTTTAATAATGGATTTAATGGTGCTCCGTGGGATGTTCAAAGTTTCTGATATTTTTTTATAACCCACCCTGATCTGTACTTCTCCATAACTTTCAGAACAGGTGCATATATACTGAGATCATGTGACAGATCATGAGACACTTAGATCGCACACAGGTGGACTTTATTTAACTAATTATGTGACTTCTGAAGGTAATTAGTTGCACCAGATCTTATTTAGGGGCTTCATAGCAAAGGGGGTGAATACATATGCACGCACCACTTTTCCGTGATGTATTTTTTTCATTTCACTTCACCAATTTGGATTATTTTGTGTATGTCCATTACTTGAAATCCAAATAAAAATCTACTTAAATTATATGTTGTAATGCAACAAAATAGGAAAAACGCCAAGGGGGATGAATACTTTTGCAAGGCACTGTACCTACCGTAGGAGTCCCCTCGAAGCTGACCACTGACTATGTACAGACACAGCGTGCGACAGAGCTGCAGGAGATGTGACCTGTTTTTGTTGGTTGTTTTGTCATAGCTGTGTCTAGGGGGGCATATTTGGGATGGAATGTTGTCACTTCCAGATACAGTTGAAGTCGGAAGTTTACATACACTTAGGTTGGAGTCATTAAAACTTGTTTTTCAACCACTCCACAAATTTCTTGTTAACAAACTGTTGTTTTGGCAAGTCGGTTAGGACATCTACTTTGTGCATGACACAAGTAATCTTTCCAACAATTGTTTACAGACAGATTATTTCACTTATAATCCACTGTATCACAATTCCAGTGGGTCAGAAGTTTACATACACTAGGTTGACTGTGCCTTTAAACAGTTTGGAAAATTCCAGAAAATGATGTCATGGCTTTCGAAGCTTCTGATAGGCTGATTGACATAATTTGAGTCAATTGGAGGTGTAACTGTGGATGTAATTCAAGGCCTACCTTCAAACTCAGTGCCTCTTTGCTTGACATCATGGGAAAACCAAAAAATATCAGCCAAGACCTCAGCAAAAAACTTGTAGAACTCCACAAGTCTGGTTCATCCTTGGGAGCAATATCCAAATGCCTGAAGGTACCACGTTCATCTGTACAAACAATAGTACGCAAGTATAAACACCATGGGACCACGCAGCCATCATACCGCTCAGGAAGGGGACGCGTTCTGTCTCCTAGAGATGAACGTACTTTGGTGCGAAAAGTGCAAATAAATCCCAGAACAACAGCAAAGGACCTTGTGAAGATGCTGGAGGAAACAAGTACAAAAGTATCTATATCCACCGTAAAACGAGTCCTATATCGACATAACCTGAAAGGCTGCTCAGCAAGGAAGAAGCCACTGCTCCAAAACCACCATAAAAAAGCCAGACTACGGTTTGCAACTGCACATGGGGACAAAGATCATACTTTTTGGAGAAATGTCCTCTGGTCTGATGAAACAAAAATAGAACTGTTTGGCCATAATGACCATCGTTATGTTTGGAGAAAAAAGGGGGAAGCTTGCAAGCCGAAGAACACCATCCCAACCGTGAAGCACGGGGGTGGCAGCATCATGCTGTGGGGGTGCATTGCTGCAGGAGGGACTGGTGCATTTCACAAAATAGATGGCATCATGAGGAAGGAAAATTATGTGGATATATTGAAGCAACATCTCAAGACATCAGTCAGGAAGTTAAAGCTTGGTCGCAAATGGGTCTTCCAAATGGACAATGACCCCAAGCATACTTCCAAAGTTGTGGCAAAATGGCTTAAGGACAACAAAGTCAAGGTATTGGAGTGGCCATCACAAAGCCCTGACCTCAAATCCTATAGAAAATGTATGGGAAGAACTGAAAAAGCGTGTGCAAGCAAGGAGGCCTACAAACCTGACTCAGTTACACCAGCTCTGTCAGGAGGAATGGGCCAAAATTTACCCAACTTATTGTGGGAAGCTTGTGGAAGGCTACCCGAAACGTTTGACCCAAGTTAAACAATTTAAAGGCAATGCTACCAAATACTATTTGAGTGTATGTAAACTTCTGACCCACTGGGAATGTGATGAAATAAATTAAAGCTGAAATAAATCATTCTCTCTACTATTATTCTGACATTTCACATTCTTAAAATAAAGTGGTGATCCTAACTGACCTAAAACAGGGAATTTTTACTAGGATTAAATGTCAGGAATTGTGAAAAACGTAGTTTAAATGTATTTGGCCATTTGGTTGTATGTACACTTCCGACTTCAACTGTAGGTTTTTGTCCCCCTGTGTGCTGAGGGTGTCAGGTTCTTGTCCAGTTCTGGCATTTAGGTCACCACAGACTAGTACATGTCCCTGGGCCTGGAAATGATTGATTTCTCCCTCCAGGATGGAGAAGCTGTCTTCATTAACCACAACGTTATCGGTGTCCCATATACGGGACGGTGGAGCAAACGTGCACTAACGTGATTAGCATGACTGTTGTAAGTAACAGCATACTTTCCAGGACTTAGACATGTCTTATATGGGCAGAAAGCTTAGATTCTTGTTAATCTAACTGCACTGTCCAATTTACAGTAGCTATTACAGTGAAAAAATACCATGATATTGTTTGAGGAGAGTGCACAACCAACAAAAAACGTATCACGGCAACTGGTTTGATACATTCACCTCTAAAGGTAAATAATGTACTTACATTCAGTAATTTTGCTCTGATTTGTCATCCTAAGGGTCCCAGAGATAAAATGTAGCATAGTTTTGTTTGATAAAATCCATTTTTATATTCAAATGTAGGAGCTGTGTTCTACAGTTTGAGCCCTTGCTGTCTCTGGCTCCACACCCACCCCGCCCGGCCATCTAGATGTGTGAAAGTTAGTGGATAAGCTAGTGATCCATCATTTATGACATTCCTGGGAGTGTGTAAACTTACATTTTGTATTACCATATAATTTTTGTATGTTCACTATAGTTGTGTACTTGAAAATGTATCAGTTGACAAAATTCGGCACATTTGGGCAGAGTTGACACAAAATAGTCCAGTATTGCAACGCTTCACTGGATCAATCTGAAACTTTGCACACACATTGCTGCCATCTAGTGGCCAAAATCTAAATTGCTTCTAAACTGCAATGTATTACATTTACATTTTAGTAGACGCTTTATCCAGAGCGACTTACAGTTAGTGGGAATCAAACCCACAACCCTGGCGTTGCAAACGCCATGCTCTACCAACTGAGCTACATCCCTGCCGGCCATCCCTCCCCTACCCTGGACGACGCTGGGCCAATTGTGCGCCGCCCCATGGGTCTCCCGGCTACGACAGAGCCTGGATTCGAACCAGGATCTCTAGTGGCACTGCGCCACTCGGTCTAAGGCACTGCCATATTGATGGCCTTTCTCTTGCATTTCAAAGATTATGGAACAAAAACAAACAAATAAAACACGTTTTTTGTTTGTATTATCTTTTACCAGATCTAATGTGTTATATTCTCCTACATTAATTTCACATTTCCACAAACTTCAAAGTGTTTCCTTTAAAATGGTATCAATAATATGCATATCCTTGCTTCAGGTCCTGAGCTACAGGCAGTTAAATTTGGGTATGTCATTTTAGGCGAAAATTGAAAGAAAGGGTCTGATCCTTAAGTATGGGGATTCTAGTGGGGGTATATATATATATTTTTTTTTTAGTCATTTAGCAGACGCTCTTATCCAGAGCAACTTACAGTTAGTGAATACATATTTTTTTATACTGGCCCCCCATGGGAATCGAACCCACAACCCTGGCGTTGCAAACACCATGCTCTATCAACTGAGCTCTATCAACTGAGCTACATCCCTGCCGGCCATTCCCTCCCCTACCCTGGACGACGCTGGGCCAATTGTGCGCCGCCCATGAGTCTCCCGGTCGCGGCTGGCTGCGACAGAGCCTGGATTTGAACCAGGATCTCTAGTGGCACAGTTACCACTGCTTCAACCAACCTTAGACCACTGCGCCACTCAGGAGACGCCACTCATATATATACACAGGAGGACATTTTTCTCTGTTGAGATAATTTCCTTTGGAATTTCTAGCCAAATGAAAAATGTTCCTGTTTTGATTAATTTAATAGAGTGAGTTAGCTTTGCTCTATATCAAATTTGCATACCCCCTGAGTCCCTTCCCTGTTTCACACCTGGTAGTTTGGTGGATGGGACTACCAGCTCTCTGTAACCTAGAGGGCAACCAGTGGGTCCATCTCCTCTATACCATGTTTCTTGTAGGATGACAATGTCTCTATTTCTGATTTATTTGGTGAAGTCCAGGTTCTTTAGGCCAAAGGCAGATGACCTCTGGCCTTGGATGTTCCAGGATTAGAAAGTGAAGGCTTTGTGTTCCATAAAGTGTCCAATGTTGTTAGTCGTGTGGTTTGGCCTCAGACCAGTAAGTAAAATCAAATCAAATCAAATTGTATTTGTCACATGCGCCGAATACAACAGGTGTAGACCTTACAGTGAAATGCTTAGTTACAAGCCCTTAACCAACAATACAGTTAGAGCCATCCTCTCTGTGTGATAGTGATTAGAGCCATCCCCTCTGTGTGATAGTGATTAGAGCCATCCCCTCTGTGTGATAGTGATTAGAGCCATCCCCTCTGTTTTAATGATTAGAGCCATCCCCTCTGTTTTAATGATTAGAGCCATCCCCTCTGTTTTAATGATTAGAGCCATCCCCTCTGTGTGATAACGATTAGAGCCATCCCCTCTGTGTGATAGTGATTAGAGCCATCCCCTCTGTGTGATAGTGATTAGAGCAATCTCCTCTGTTTTAATGATTAGAGCCATCCCCTCTGTTTTAATGATTAGAGCCATCCCCTCTGTTTTAATGATTAGAGCCATCCCCTCTGTGTGATAATGATTAGAGCCATCCCCTCTGTTTTAATGATTAGAGCCATCCCCTCTGTTTTAATGATTAGAGCCATCCCCTCTGTGTGATAGTGATTAGAGCCATCCCCTCTGTTTTAATGATTAGAGCCATCCCCTCTGTTTTAATGATTAGAGCCATCCCCTCTGTGTGATAACGATTAGAGCCATCCCCTCTGTTTTAATGATTAGAGCCATCCCCTCTGTTTTAATGATTAGAGCCATCCCCTCTGTGTGATAGTGATTAGAGCCATCCCCTCTGTTTTAATGATTAGAGCCATCCCCTCTGTGTGTCTCTCCATCCTTGTTGAGTTCCGGGTCACTATGTGACCAGCTAAGAGAGGGGCCCGGCCTGAGGCACAGATATCACTTCCTGCTAGTGACCATACCCTACTTTTGAGTGTCACTATGTGTCCATCCTATGACCAGCCCACAGACAGGGGCTGGGCCTCAGGGTACAGACGGTGATGTTAAATCAAATCAAATCAATTTGTATTTGTCACATGCGCCGAATACAACAGTTGTAGACCTTACAGTGAAACGCTTACTTACAAGCCCTTAACCAACAATGTAGTTTTAAGAAAGAATACCAACAAAAAAAACATGCGTATGTGTGACTTTCATGTTGAGGCCCTCTTTGCGGGAGTGGGGGGCATGGGGTGGGCAGGAGGGGCATAGGTTTGATCTGAGGGGGCCTAAATGGGGTGTGGGCATGGTTGACTTGGGGGGGTGTTGATTGGTTGGGGTGGGGGTGTGGATGTGGCTGGTGGTGCTGTGGTCTGGATGTAGGTCCTCTCGGCGTGGGTCCTCTATGTGTAGGTCTTGGGGGGGTGGGGTCCCGTGGGGTGGTGGGGTCCCGCAGGTCTGGGAGAGTGTCTCGCTGGTCTGGGCGGGGTGTCTGTTGATCTGTTGCTCCTGTGTGAGGTGTTGGGGCTGTGGTTGAGGGCGATATCCTTTAGGGTCCGGGCAAAGGTGGGCACTGCTGCCTTGTATAGGTGGACCTGGTCATAAAGGCTGTTCACGTCCAGGGTGGAGTGGTGGGCCAGGTAGACATTTGGTTTTGAGGCACAGTCACGGGAAATACTTGCGTTTACCCGCTGTATGGTAGCAGGGTGGAAGTATTGTCGTGGTAGCAGGGAGGAGATAACCACTTGTGCGTTGGGGAAAGTAGAAGAAGCTTTTTCAATCACTCCCTTGAGTGATGTGGCCACACTTTCCTGCTGTGTTCTCAGGTCGTATGTGCCTGTGTGTATTATTATGTGGCTGGGTGATTCTAGTTGGTCCTCAGACAGAAGGTCTAGGGCGCGCTGGGTGTTTGGACACCAGAGTTTAGACACTGTGTGTTTGGGAAAAAGTGTACATAATTTTATTGTATATAATTCCCATTTGAGTCCATAAGGAGTACAATCTGTGGCTTGTGTATGTCATCAGTGGGGTGGTCGTCAGGAGGTCTATCAGGGTGGCTGACATGGGGGGTGCTCAGAGGGGTTGGAATCCCCTGGGCTTGGGGTTCTTCATTTGTCTGTCCTGCTGTGACGTCGAGGCTTTCGTCAGGGTCTAGGGTGGACTGTTATGCTGTGGTGTCGAGGCTATGGTCAGGGTCTGAGGTGGGCTGTTCTGCTGGCTTCTCTGCGGGGGTGGCCAGCTCTCTAATGGGTGGTTCTCTGTCACACGTCATCGTTCTCACTTTCTCCTCCAGCACTCTGATCCTCTCCTCTAGTGTTCTTCTCCTGCTCTTTCTCCTGTTGATGTTGTCTCACCACAGTCCAGAGTGCAGACATGTCTCTCTCCACCTCCAGCGCTCTGGGTCTGGTTGAGGGGGTGTTGTTGTGCTGGACTGTTGTCTGGGTGGGGTATGTTTCTCTGTTGTTGAGCTTTCTGTCCTCTTTTCGTGCCCAGTCATTCTTTACATCCAAAGGAGACTGTATTGTAATGACCTCTGAGCGGGAGGGGGCTTTAAAGGCCTCTGCGTTTGGGTGGGGTAGGCTGTGGAACTCTCCTGCCATTGTTGGGCTCAAGGGCTTCGACACCTCTCACTTCACACCTCAGTGCTAATTGAAGTTGCAGTCAGATATGTTCTGTCCTAGCAAGCTTGGTAGCCTTAACTTAGCATTCAGTCCTTATAAAGTAAAATATATGTATTTTTTATAGCTTCAGACTAAATATTACTCACTCAGTTCCAGGTTGGATGGTGTTTTCAGGTTTCTGTTGTTTGTTTGCCAGAGCATTTGCTGTATAGTTAGGAAATAAGAATCTTTGGTAGTAGGAATCCTTCCAGGTAATTTTGTCCAAAATCAGGTTGTAGGTTTGGAGTTTTGATTTGGAGTGAAGGTCATGTTGTGGAGGGTATATGTCCTTGCCGAAAAATCCAAGTTTATCAAACTAAATCTATATTTTTGTCAAAACATGCTGAAAAATGTGGGAGCTCATCTGCTCGTCTGCTCTCTCTCTCTCCCTTGCTCCTCCCTGTCCATCTCCCTCTCTCTCTCTCTCTCTCTCTCTCTCTCTCTCTCTCTCTCTCTCTCTTTCTCGCTCTCTCGCTCCTCTCTGTCCATCTCCCTCTCTCTCTCTCTCTCGCTCCTCTCTGTCTCATCTCTCCTCTCCTCCTTCACTCACTCTTACCCTCGCCGCAGTGATGAGCCTGCTGCTGGGAGATATCTTCTTCCTACTGTCACCGGCAGCAGCAGTGTGGGTCGTAACAGTCACCGGCAGCAGTGTGGATCGTTACTGTCACCGGCAGCAGCAGTGTGGGTCGTTACTGTCACCGGCAGCAGCAGTGTGGGTCGTTACTGTCACCGGCAGCAGCGTGGGTCGTTACTGTCACCGGCAGCAGCAGTGTGGGTCGTTCCTGTCACCGGCAGCAGTGTGGGTCGTTCCTGTCACCGGCAGCAGCAGTGTGGGTCGTTACTGTCACCGGCAGCAGCAGTGTGGGTCGTTACTGTCACCGGCAGCAGTGTGGGTCGTTCCTGTCACCGGCAGCAGCAGTGGTAGGGACCTGGCAGGACAACAGACAAGGGGACCTATGAGACAGGTGGGGAGATACTGTGAAGATGGGCTATAAAAGGTACAAGTCTTACTTCTCCTTTTACCTGATGACACATGACTAGTTTAGTCTGGCATCCCAGGTACAACAGATGCTGACCGTACGAGGGAAAGGCGTCTGTATCATCAAATGGTTATATACACTGGATATCTCTTCAAATGGTTATATACACTGGATATCTCTTCAAATGGTTATATACACTGGATATCTCTTCAAATGGTTATATACACTGGATATCTCTTCAAATGGTTATATACACTGGATATCTCATCAAATGGTTATATACACTGGATATCTCTTCAAATGTTTATATACACTGGATATATTTTCTAATGTTTATATACTGGATTCTTACTGGCGGTTTTACTGTTCTTTGAGGTACAGTTAACGTCAACGCTGCCTTTTCTGACGTTGTTGCATTTGTTTATTGTTCATCCTTAATGTGCACTGGATTGGAAAGGTTTACACCATGGAGCCCCACCTCCATCACAAACAGCGAAACGCATTCTTCTCTCCTTTCTCCGAGCTTCATCTGAAATGGTGATATCACCGATACACAACAAATGAGGGTTCCTCAAGAGTTCTTTAGGAAGGGTGACGGTTCTATGTGGAACCATACTGACCCAAAGAACCCTTTAAGCCCTTCATGGTTCTTTGCAGTTCAAAAAAGGGTTCTTTATTCTTTTAGTAATAATTAAAATGTATGGACGGTGGCTCATTAGAACATTTTGAGGCGTGGTTTGCGCAAGCTCTTTCTGTGCAACTGTGAGTGAGAGTGTCATTCCAGTTTATCTAATCTGTTGTGTTATACTATCACATGTTATTTATGACTATGGCCAGTGGTGGTGTTTTGTGATAGACTCATGTTGGCCTTGTGTCTCTTGAGGACGGTTGACTAAGTCAGTAGTTCTCAAATCTCTCATCAGGGACCCCCAGCTGTTCCAGAGCTAGCAGACCTGATTCAACTTGTTAATAAACACAATAATAAAACCTATGGAATTTTAACAATATCATATGGCTATTAAACCAGAATAAAAATGCTGTATCATTCTACAAAGAACCTTTGAGATTGATCATGGTTCTTTATACATTTACATTTTGAGTCATTTAGCAGACACTCTTATCCAGAGCGACTTACAGTTAGTGAGTGCATACATTTTTCATACTGGCCCCCTGTGGGAATCGAACGCACAACCCTGGCGTTGCAAGCACCATGCTCTACCAACTGAGCTACACGGGACTCAGCACACAAACCAGAACATGCCCTATCCACCTTCCTCAGGTCGAACGGATCGATAGCTAGAAGGAAAGAAATATGGGTTTATATTCCTGTCAGCCCCACTGGGACGCCACGCTCTCCTATTAACACCTGGATACCAGGGACGCATGCCAAACGGCACCCTATGCCCTACCTAGTGCACTACGTTCGACCAGGGCCCACAGCACTATATAGGTGAATAGGGTGGCGTTTGGGACACGTCCCAGCACATCGTATCTCAGCATGTGCCTCTTACATAAAATAACAAGGTTGAAATAAGAGTCTTTTTTACATCTGTTCAACAAAGCGGGCTGTGAGAGAGGCTGGATTATGAGATAATTGTCGAGATATTTCAGAATAACGACAGACAGGGATTTAAGCACTTATAGGTACTCAGGGGTACACCTCTGGAGTGAGCTAGAGATAGCTAGTGGTAATGTCTTGAGAGCCAGGAGTTAATTTATGGCCCTCGAGCGGACCACTGCTGCCTCCGTGCCAAGACTGGCGGAGCGGAGAGTGTAGTAAATGACTCATTACAGCATATATCACTAGTAGATGATGACTCATTACAGCATATATCACTAGTAGATGATGACTCATTACAGCATATATCACTAGTAGATGATGACTCATTACAGCATATATCACTAGTAGATGATGACTCATTACAGCATATATCACTAGTAGATGATGACTCATTACAGCATATATCACTAGTAGATGATGACTCATTACAGCATATATCACTAGTAGATGATGACTCATTACAGCATATATCACTAGTAGATGATGACTCATTACAGCATATATCACTAGTAGATGATGACTCATTACAGCATATATCACTAGTAGATGATGACTCATTACAGCATATATCACTAGTAGATGATGACTCATTACAGCATATATCACTAGTAGATGATGACTCATTACAGCATATATCACTAGTAGATGATGACTCATTACAGCATATATCACTAGTAGATGATGACTCATTACAGCATATATCACTAGTAGATTATAACTCATTACAGCATATATCACTAGTAGATGATGACTCATTACAGCATATATCACTAGTAGATGATGACTCATTACAGCATATATCACTAGTAGATTATGACTCATTACAGCATATATCACTAGTAGATGATGACTCATTACAGCATATATCACTAGTAGATGATGACTCATTACAGCATATATCACTAGTAGATTATAACTCATTACAGCATATATCACTAGTAGATGATGACTCATTACAGCATATATCACTAGTAGATGATGACTCATTACAGCATATATCACTAGTAGATGATGACTCATTACAGCATATATCACTAGTAGATGATGACTCATTACAGCATATATCACTAGTAGATGATGACTCATTACAGCATATATCACTAGTAGATGATGACTCATTACAGCATATATCACTAGTAGATGATGACTCATTACAGCATATATCACTAGTAGATGATGACTCATTACAGCATATATCACTAGTAGATGATGACTCATTACAGCATATATCACTAGTAGATGATGACTCATTACAGCATATATCACTAGTAGATGATGACTCATTACAGCATATATCACTAGTAGATGATGACTCATTACAGCATATATCACTAGTAGATGATGACTCATTACAGCATATATCACTAGTAGATGATGACTCATTACAGCATATATCACTAGTAGATGATGACTCATTACAGCATATATCACTAGTAGATGATGACTCATTACAGCATATATCACTAGTAGATGATGACTCATTACAGCATATATCACTAGTAGATGATGACTCATTACAGCATATATCACTAGTAGATGATGACTCATTACAGCATATATCACTAGTAGATGATGACTCATTACAGCATATATCACTAGTAGATGATGACTCATTACAGCATATATCACTAGTAGATGATGACTCATTACAGCATATATCACTAGTAGATGATGACTCATTACAGCATATATCACTAGTAGATGATGACTCATTACAGCATATATCACTAGTAGATGATGACTCATTACAGCATATATCACTAGTAGATGATGACTCATTACAGCATATATCACTAGTAGATGATGACTCATTACAGCATATATCACTAGTAGATGATGACTCATTACAGCATATATCACTAGTAGATGATGACTCATTACAGCATATATCACTAGTAGATGATGACTCATTACAGCATATATCACTAGTAGATGATGACTCATTACAGCATATATCACTAGTAGATGATGACTCATTACAGCATATATCACTAGTAGATGATGACTCATTACAGCATATATCACTAGTAGATGATGACTCATTACAGCATATATCACTAGTAGATGATGACTCATTACAGCATATATCACTAGTAGATGATGACTCATTACAGCATATATCACTAGTAGATGATGACTCATTACAGCATATATCACTAGTAGATGATGACTCATTACAGCATATATCACTAGTAGATGATGACTCATTACAGCATATATCACTAGTAGATGATGACTCATTACAGCATATATCACTAGTAGATGATGACTCATTACAGCATATATCACTAGTAGATGATGACTCATTACAGCATATATCACTAGTAGATGATGACTCATTACAGCATATATCACTAGTAGATGATGACTCATTACAGCATATATCACTAGTAGATGATGACTCATTACAGCATATATCACTAGTAGATGATGACTCATTACAGCATATATCACTAGTAGATGATGACTCATTACAGCATATATCACTAGTAGATGATGACTCATTACAGCATATATCACTAGTAGATGATGACTCATTACAGCATATATCACTAGTAGATGATGACTCATTACAGCATATATCACTAGTAGATGATGACTCATTACAGCATATATCACTAGTAGATGATGACTCATTACAGCATATATCACTAGTAGATGATGACTCATTACAGCATATATCACTAGTAGATGATGACTCATTACAGCATATATCACTAGTAGATGATGACTCATTACAGCATATATCACTAGTAGATGATGACTCATTACAGCATATATCACTAGTAGATGATGACTCATTACAGCATATATCACTAGTAGATGATGACTCATTACAGCATATATCACTAGTAGATGATGACTCATTACAGCATATATCACTAGTAGATGATGACTCATTACAGCATATATCACTAGTAGATGATGACTCATTACAGCATATATCACTAGTAGATGATGACTCATTACAGCATATATCACTAGTAGATGATGACTCATTACAGCATATATCACTAGTAGATGATGACTCATTACAGCATATATCACTAGTAGATGATGACTCATTACAGCATATATCACTAGTAGATGATGACTCATTACAGCATATATCACTAGTAGATGATGACTCATTACAGCATATATCACTAGTAGATGATGACTCATTACAGCATATATCACTAGTAGATGATGACTCATTACAGCATATATCACTAGTAGATGATGACTCATTACAGCATATATCACTAGTAGATTATGACTCATTACAGCATATATCACTAGTAGATGATGACTCATTACAGCATATATCACTAGTAGATGATGACTCATTACAGCATATATCACTAGTAGATGATGACTCATTACAGCATATATCACTAGTAGATGATGACTCATTACAGCATATATCACTAGTAGATGATGACTCATTACAGCATATATCACTAGTAGATGATGACTCATTACAGCATATATCACTAGTAGATGATGACTCATTACAGCATATATCACTAGTAGATGATGACTCATTACAGCATATATCACTAGTAGATGATGACTCATTACAGCATATATCACTAGTAGATGATGACTCATTACAGCATATATCACTAGTAGATGATAACTCATTACAGCATATATCACTAGTAGATGATGACTCATTACAGCATATATCACTAGTAGATGATGACTCATTACAGCATATATCACTAGTAGATGATGACTCATTACAGCATATATCACTAGTAGATGATGACTCATTACAGCATATATCACTAGTAGATGATGACTCATTACAGCATATATCACTAGTAGATGATGACTCATTACAGCATATATCACTAGTAGATGATGACTCATTACAGCATATATCACTAGTAGATGATGACTCATTACAGCATATATCACTAGTAGATGATGACTCATTACAGCATATATCACTAGTAGATGATGACTCATTACAGCATATATCACTAGTAGATGATGACTCATTACAGCATATATCACTAGTAGATGATGACTCATTACAGCATATATCACTAGTAGATGATGACTCATTACAGCATATATCACTAGTAGATGATGACTCATTACAGCATATATCACTAGTAGATGATGACTCATTACAGCATATATCACTAGTAGATGATGACTCATTACAGCATATATCACTAGTAGATGATGACTCATTACAGCATATATCACTAGTAGATGATGACTCATTACAGCATATATCACTAGTAGATGATGACTCATTACAGCATATATCACTAGTAGATGATGACTCATTACAGCATATATCACTAGTAGATGATGACTCATTACAGCATATATCACTAGTAGATGATGACTCATTACAGCATATATCACTAGTAGATGATGACTCATTACAGCATATATCACTAGTAGATGATGACTCATTACAGCATATATCACTAGTAGATGATGACTCATTACAGCATATATCACTAGTAGATGATGACTCATTACAGCATATATCACTAGTAGATGATGACTCATTACAGCATATATCACTAGTAGATGATGACTCATTACAGCATATATCACTAGTAGATGATGACTCATTACAGCATATATCACTAGTAGATGATGACTCATTACAGCATATATCACTAGTAGATGATGACTCATTACAGCATATATCACTAGTAGATGATGACTCATTACAGCATATATCACTAGTAGATGATGACTCATTACAGCATATATCACTAGTAGATGATGACTCATTACAGCATATATCACTAGTAGATGATGACTCATTACAGCATATATCACTAGTAGATGATGACTCATTACAGCATATATCACTAGTAGATTATGACTCATTACAGCATATATCACTAGTAGATGATGACTCATTACAGCATATATCACTAGTAGATGATGACTCATTACAGCATATATCACTAGTAGATGATGACTCATTACAGCATATATCACTAGTAGATGATGACTCATTACAGCATATATCACTAGTAGATGATGACTCATTACAGCATATATCACTAGTAGATGATGACTCATTACAGCATATATCACTAGTAGATGATGACTCATTACAGCATATATCACTAGTAGATGATGACTCATTACAGCATATATCACTAGTAGATGATGACTCATTACAGCATATATCACTAGTAGATGATGACTCATTACAGCATATATCACTAGTAGATGATGACTCATTACAGCATATATCACTAGTAGATGATGACTCATTACAGCATATATCACTAGTAGATGATGACTCATTACAGCATATATCACTAGTAGATGATGACTCATTACAGCATATATCACTAGTAGATGATGACTCATTACAGCATATATCACTAGTAGATGATGACTCATTACAGCATATATCACTAGTAGATGATGACTCATTACAGCATATATCACTAGTAGATGATGACTCATTACAGCATATATCACTAGTAGATGATGACTCATTACAGCATATATCACTAGTAGATGATGACTCATTACAGCATATATCACTAGTAGATGATGACTCATTACAGCATATATCACTAGTAGATGATGACTCATTACAGCATATATCACTAGTAGATGATGACTCATTACAGCATATATCACTAGTAGATGATGACTCATTACAGCATATATCACTAGTAGATGATGACTCATTACAGCATATATCACTAGTAGATGATGACTCATTACAGCATATATCACTAGTAGATGATGACTCATTACAGCATATATCACTAGTAGATGATGACTCATTACAGCATATATCACTAGTAGATGATGACTCATTACAGCATATATCACTAGTAGATGATGACTCATTACAGCATATATCACTAGTAGATGATGACTCATTACAGCATATATCACTAGTAGATGATGACTCATTACAGCATATATCACTAGTAGATGATGACTCATTACAGCATATATCACTAGTAGATGATGACTCATTACAGCATATATCACTAGTAGATGATGACTCATTACAGCATATATCACTAGTAGATGATGACTCATTACAGCATATATCACTAGTAGATGATGACTCATTACAGCATATATCACTAGTAGATTATAACTCATTACAGCATATATCACTAGTAGATGATGACTCATTACAGCATATATCACTAGTAGATGATGACTCATTACAGCATATATCACTAGTAGATGATGACTCATTACAGCATATATCACTAGTAGATGATGACTCATTACAGCATATATCACTAGTAGATGATGACTCATTACAGCATATATCACTAGTAGATGATGACTCATTACAGCATATATCACTAGTAGATGATGACTCATTACAGCATATATCACTAGTAGATGATGACTCATTACAGCATATATCACTAGTAGATGATGACTCATTACAGCATATATCACTAGTAGATGATGACTCATTACAGCATATATCACTAGTAGATGATGACTCATTACAGCATATATCACTAGTAGATGATGACTCATTACAGCATATATCACTAGTAGATGATGACTCATTACAGCATATATCACTAGTAGATGATGACTCATTACAGCATATATCACTAGTAGATGATGACTCATTACAGCATATATCACTAGTAGATGATGACTCATTACAGCATATATCACTAGTAGATGATGACTCATTACAGCATATATCACTAGTAGATGATGACTCATTACAGCATATATCACTAGTAGATGATGACTCATTACAGCATATATCACTAGTAGATGATGACTCATTACAGCATATATCACTAGTAGATGATGACTCATTACAGCATATATCACTAGTAGATGATGACTCATTACAGCATATATCACTAGTAGATGATGACTCATTACAGCATATATCACTAGTAGATGATGACTCATTACAGCATATATCACTAGTAGATGATGACTCATTACAGCATATATCACTAGTAGATGATGACTCATTACAGCATATATCACTAGTAGATGATGACTCATTACAGCATATATCACTAGTAGATGATGACTCATTACAGCATATATCACTAGTAGATGATGA
This sequence comes from Coregonus clupeaformis, assembly GCF_020615455.1. Classification (NCBI taxonomy): domain Eukaryota; kingdom Metazoa; phylum Chordata; class Actinopteri; order Salmoniformes; family Salmonidae; genus Coregonus; species Coregonus clupeaformis. Next base: position 41,732,159 of record NC_059222.1, on the reverse strand, counting down.
CTCATTACAGCATATATCACTAGTAGATGATGACTCATTACAGCATATATCACTAGTAGATGATGACTCATTACAGCATATATCACTAGTAGATGATGACTCATTACAGCATATATCACTAGTAGATGATGACTCATTACAGCATATATCACTAGTAGATGATGACTCATTACAGCATATATCACTAGTAGATGATGACTCATTACAGCATATATCACTAGTAGATGATGACTCATTACAGCATATATCACTAGTAGATGATGACTCATTACAGCATATATCACTAGTAGATGATGACTCATTACAGCATATATCACTAGTAGATGATGACTCATTACAGCATATATCACTAGTAGATGATGACTCATTACAGCATATATCACTAGTAGATGATGACTCATTACAGCATATATCACTAGTAGATGATGACTCATTACAGCATATATCACTAGTAGATGATGACTCATTACAGCATATATCACTAGTAGATGATGACTCATTACAGCATATATCACTAGTAGATGATGACTCATTACAGCATATATCACTAGTAGATGATGACTCATTACAGCATATATCACTAGTAGATGATGACTCATTACAGCATATATCACTAGTAGATGATGACTCATTACAGCATATATCACTAGTAGATGATGACTCATTACAGCATATATCACTAGTAGATGATGACTCATTACAGCATATATCACTAGTAGATGATGACTCATTACAGCATATATCACTAGTAGATGATGACTCATTACAGCATATATCACTAGTAGATGATGACTCATTACAGCATATATCACTAGTAGATGATGACTCATTACAGCATATATCACTAGTAGATTATGACTCATTACAGCATATATCACTAGTAGATGATGACTCATTACAGCATATATCACTAGTAGATGATGACTCATTACAGCATATATCACTAGTAGATTATGACTCATTACAGCATATATCACTAGTAGATGATGACTCATTACAGCATATATCACTAGTAGATGATGACTCATTACAGCATATATCACTAGTAGATGATGACTCATTACAGCATATATCACTAGTAGATGATGACTCATTACAGCATATATCACTAGTAGATTATAACTCATTACAGCATATATCACTAGTAGATGATGACTCATTACAGCATATATCACTAGTAGATGATGACTCATTACAGCATATATCACTAGTAGATGATGACTCATTACAGCATATATCACTAGTAGATGATGACTCATTACAGCATATATCACTAGTAGATGATGACTCATTACAGCATATATCACTAGTAGATGATGACTCATTACAGCATATATCACTAGTAGATGATGACTCATTACAGCATATATCACTAGTAGATGATGACTCATTACAGCATATATCACTAGTAGATGATGACTCATTACAGCATATATCACTAGTAGATGATGACTCATTACAGCATATATCACTAGTAGATGATGACTCATTACAGCATATATCACTAGTAGATGATGACTCATTACAGCATATATCACTAGTAGATGATGACTCATTACAGCATATATCACTAGTAGATGATGACTCATTACAGCATATATCACTAGTAGATGATGACTCATTACAGCATATATCACTAGTAGATGATGACTCATTACAGCATATATCACTAGTAGATGATGACTCATTACAGCATATATCACTAGTAGATGATGACTCATTACAGCATATATCACTAGTAGATGATGACTCATTACAGCATATATCACTAGTAGATGATGACTCATTACAGCATATATCACTAGTAGATGATGACTCATTACAGCATATATCACTAGTAGATGATGACTCATTACAGCATATATCACTAGTAGATGATGACTCATTACAGCATATATCACTAGTAGATGATGACTCATTACAGCATATATCACTAGTAGATGATGACTCATTACAGCATATATCACTAGTAGATGATGACTCATTACAGCATATATCACTAGTAGATGATGACTCATTACAGCATATATCACTAGTAGATGATGACTCATTACAGCATATATCACTAGTAGATGATGACTCATTACAGCATATATCACTAGTAGATGATGACTCATTACAGCATATATCACTAGTAGATGATGACTCATTACAGCATATATCACTAGTAGATGATGACTCATTACAGCATATATCACTAGTAGATGATGACTCATTACAGCATATATCACTAGTAGATGATGACTCATTACAGCATATATCACTAGTAGATGATGACTCATTACAGCATATATCACTAGTAGATGATGACTCATTACAGCATATATCACTAGTAGATGATGACTCATTACAGCATATATCACTAGTAGATGATGACTCATTACAGCATATATCACTAGTAGATGATGACTCATTACAGCATATATCACTAGTAGATGATGACTCATTACAGCATATATCACTAGTAGATGATGACTCATTACAGCATATATCACTAGTAGATGATGACTCATTACAGCATATATCACTAGTAGATGATGACTCATTACAGCATATATCACTAGTAGATGATGACTCATTACAGCATATATCACTAGTAGATTATGACTCATTACAGCATATATCACTAGTAGATGATGACTCATTACAGCATATATCACTAGTAGATTATAACTCATTACAGCATATATCACTAGTAGATGATGACTCATTACAGCATATATCACTAGTAGATTATAACTCATTACAGCATATATCACTAGTAGATGATGACTCATTACAGCATATATCACTAGTAGATGATAACTCATTACAGCATATATCACTAGTAGATGATGACTCATTACAGCATATATCACTAGTAGATGATGACTCATTACAGCATATATCACTAGTAGATGATAACTCATTACAGCATATATCACTAGTAGATGATGACTCATTACAGCATATATCACTAGTAGATTATGACTCATTACAGCATATATCACTAGTAGATGATGACTCATTACAGCATATATCACTAGTAGATGATGACTCATTACAGCATATATCACTAGTAGATTATGACTCATTACAGCATATATCACTAGTAGATGATGACTCATTACAGCATATATCACTAGTAGATGATGACTCATTACAGCATATATCACTAGTAGATGATGACTCATTACAGCATATATCACTAGTAGAGGATGACTCATTACAGCATATATCACTAGTAGATGATGACTCATTACAGCATATATCACTAGTAGATGATGACTCATTACAGCATATATCACTAGTAGATTATGACTCATTACAGCATATATCACTAGTAGATTATGACTCATTACAGCATATATCACTAGTAGATGATGACTCATTACAGCATATATCACTAGTAGATTATAAGGGCTGGAGACTAAATACGAAGAGGAATAACTGTTAAAACAGAAAGATTTGTTCCAAATACGGTACCGTCAGGCTTACAGGAATGATGACCTGTATGGTTTTTTTTGCGCTTAATGTAATGTAATGTAATATAGTAGTGCCAAAGATGAGTACAATTATATAATAATAATAATAATATGCCATTTAGAAGACGCTTTTATCCAAAGCGACTTACAGTCATGCGTGCATACATTTCTGCTCCCCGATTATACCTGTCTGTAAAGCACGTAATAAATGGTAAAAATGTAAGGATTTCTATCAAGTGGGTTACAGGCAGCCTGACAGGATTGAATGAAGTCAAAATGATTTTTAGTGTAAGACACAATGACTACATCAACATTATTGGAGACAACGAAATGATGACCGCAGCTCTCTCCAGAGGGTGGTGTGGTCAGCCCAACGCATCACTGGGGGGGCACACTGCCTGCCCTCCAGGACATCTACAGCACCTGGTGTCACAGAAGAGGCCAAGAAGATCATCAAGGACCTCAGCCGTCCGAGCCACGGCCTGTTCACCCCGCTACCATCCAGAAGCCGAGGTCAGTACAGGTGCATCAAAGCTGAAACCGAGAGACTGAAAAATAGCTTCTATCTCCAGGCCATCAGAGTGTTAAATAGTCAACTCTAGCCGGCCTCCGCACTTTACCCTGCCCTGAACTTTAGTCACTGTCACCAGCCAGCCACCACCCTGTTACTCAACCCTGCACCTTAGAGGTTGCTGCCTTATGTACATAGTCATTGAACACCGGTCACATTACTAATGTTTACGTACTGTTTTACTCATTTCAAATGTATATACTGTATTCTAGTCAAGGCCTATCCTATCTAACTATTGCTGTACATATACTATTCTATCCACATATTCTACAGATATACTCAATATTGTATTAATATACTGTCAATAATGTCTATGCATCCCATCACACACATGTAATATATATATATATATATATATATATATATATATATATATATATATATATATATACAATACCAGTCAAAAGTTTGGACACCTACTCATTCAAGGGTTTTTCTTTATTTTTACAATTTTTTACATTGTAGAATAATAGTGAAGACATCAAAACTATGAATTAACACATATGGAATCATGTAGTTACCAAAAAGGTGTTAAAGAAATCAAAATATATTTTATATTTAAGATTCTTCAAATAGCCACCCTTTGCCTTGATGACAGCTTTGCACACTCTTGGCATTCTCTCAACCAGCTTCACCTGGAATGCTTTTCCAACAGTCTTGAAGGAGTTCCCTCATATACCGAGCTCTTCTTGGCTGCTTTTCCTTCACTCTGTGGTCCAACTCATCCCAAACCATCTCAGTTGGGTTGAGGTCGGGGGATTGTGGAGGCCAAGTCATCTGATGCAGCACTCCATCACTCTCCTTCTTGGTAAAATAGCACTTACACAGCCTGGAGGTGTGTTGGGTCATTGTCCTGTTGAAAAACAAATGATAGTCCCACTAAGCCCAAACCAGATGGGATGGCGTATCGCTGCAGAATGCTGTGGTAGCCATGCTGGTTAAGTGTGCCTTGAATTCTAAATAAATCAGTGTCACCAGCAAAGCACCCCCACACTATAACACCTCCTCCTCCATGCTTTACGGTGGGAAATATACATGTGGAGATCATCCGTTCACCAACACCGCGTCTCACAAAGACACGGCGGTTGGAACCAAAAATCTTCAATTTGGACATATTTCCACCAGTCTAATGTCCATTGCTTGTGTTTCTTGGCCCAAGCTGGTCTCTTCTTCTTATTGGTGTCCTTTACTAGTGGTTTCTTTGCAGCAATTCTACCATGAAGGCCTGATTCACACAGTCCCCTCTGAACAGTTGATGTTGAGATTTGTCTGTGACTTGAACTCTGTGAAGCATTTACATCGAGGCATTCAGTTACTGTTCGATTGAACGTTAGAATGGGCAAAACGAGTGACCTAAGCGACTTTGAGCGTGGTATGATCATTCCAGTATCTCAGAAACGGCCGACCTCCTGGGCTTTTTACGCACGACAGGTGTCCAGGGTTTACTAAGAATGGTGCAACGAACATAAAACAACCAGTCAGTGGCAGTCCTGTGGGCGATAACAGCTCGTTTATGAGAGAGGTCAAAGGAGAAGGGCTAGATTGTGCAAGCTAACAGCCAGGCCAAAAACAGCAGAGCGGTATCTCGGAACGCACAACTCGTCAGTCCTCGTCAGGCTATTGCAGCAGACGACCACACTGGGTTCTACTCCTATCAGCTAAAAACAAGAAGAAGCGGCTCCAGTGGGCACGCGATCACCAACACTGGACAACTGAGGAGTTGAAAAACATCGGCTGGTCCGACAAATCCCGGTTCCTGTTGTGTCATGCTGATTGCAGAGTAAGGATTTGGCATAAGCAGCATGAGTCCATTGCCCCATCCTGCCTGGTGTCAACGGTACAGGCTGGTGGCGGTGGAGTAATGGTGTGGGAAATGTTTTCCTGGCACATGTTAGGTCCCTTGATTCCAATTGAGCAACGTTTGAACGCCACAGCGTATCTGAGCATAGTTGCTGACCAGGTGCAACCCTTCTTGGCTACAGGGGGGTCCGACCCAGTATTAGATGGGTGTACCTAATAAACTGTATAAGTGTATAACTCCTATACCATATAGCCCAGAGCAGAGGGTAAAGACAAGAAATTGATGAGAGAGTGAGATACTCCAGAGAGAGAAGGAAGGAAGGAAGGAAAGAGAGAGGTACTCCAGAGAGAGAAAGAGAGATGGAAGGAAAGCGAGGTACTCCAGAGAGAGAGAGAGATGGAAGGAAAGCGAGCTACTCCAGAGAGAGAGAGAGAAGGAAGCAAGGAAAGAGAGAGGTACTCCAGAGAGAGAGAGAGAGATGGAAGGAAAGCGAGGTACTCCAGAGAGAGAGCGATAGAGATGGGGGGGAGGGGCTCCATGGCCTCAGTATGACCTCACTCACCATCATTAGCACAGCTTCCATCTGGAAAACATCCTTAATCACTCTTCACTGAGCCTTTTACCTGGTCATCACCATCACTCACCCCCACCAACGCATGACCAATTATGGCTAATGTAGCCAACATCATGAGCATGACCTATGAATCATGCTTTATTAATACTCAAATGAATGTGTGGCCAGACAGGAGTAAGAGCACTTTATATGGATAACTAAACTTCCCCCAGTGAAACACAATGAGGTCATCAAGGATGAAGCCAGACATGGAGCCATCCTCTGGTGGTGGTTCAATGTGGAGTAGTAATGTAGCCATCCTCTGGCGGTGGTTCAATGTGGAGTAGTAATGTAGCAATCCTCTGGCTGTGGTTCAATGTGGAGTAGTAATGTACCAGTCCTCTAGCTGTGGTTCAATGTGGAGTAGTAATGTAGCCATCCTCTGGCTGTGGTTCAATGAGGAGTAGTAATGTAGCCATCCTCTGGCTGTGGTTCAATGTGGAGTAGTAATGTAGCCATCCTCTGGCTGTGGTTCAATGTGGAGTAGTAATGTAGCCATCCTCTGGCTGTGGTTCAATGTGGAGTAGTAATGTAGCCATCCTCTGGCTGTGGTTCAATGTGGAGTAGTAATGTAGCCATCCTCTGGCTGTGGTTCAATGTGGAGTAGTAATGTAGCCATCCTCTGGCTGTGGTTCAATGTGGAGTAGTAATGTAGCCATCCTCTGGCTGTGGTTCAATGAGGAGTAGTAATGTAGCCATCCTCTGGCTGTGGTTCAATGCAGAGTAGTAATGTAGCCATCTTCTGGCTGTGGTTCAATGAGGAGTAGTAATGTAGCCATCCTCTGGCTGTGGTTCAATGTGGAGTAGTAATGTAGCCATCCTCTGGCTGTGGTTCAATGAGTAGTAGTAATGTAGCCATCCGCTGGCTGTGGTTCAATGTGGAGTAGTAATGTAGCCATCCTCTGGCTGTGGTTCAGTGTGGAGTAGTAATGTAGCCATCCTCTGGCTGTGGTTCAATGTGGAGTAGTAATGTAGCCATCCTCTGGCTGTGGTTCAATGTGGAGTAGTAATGTAGCCATCCTCTGGCTGTGGTTCAATGTGGAGTAGTAATGTAGCCATCCTCTGGCTGTGGTTCAATGTGGAGTAGTAATGTAGCCATCCTCTGGCTGTGGTTCAATGTGGAGTAGTAATGTAGCCATCCTCTGGCTGTGGTTCAATGTGGAGTAGTAATGTAGCCATCCTCTGGCTGTGGTTCAATGTGGAGTAGTAATGTAGCCATCCTCTGGCTGTGGTTCAATGTGGAGTAGTAATGTAGCATCCTCTGGCTGTGGTTCAATGAGGAGTAGTAATGTAGCCATCCTCTGGCTGTGGTTCAATGTAGAGTAGTAATGTAGCCATCCTCTGGCTGTGGTTCAATGAGGAGTAGTAATGTAGCCATCCTCTGGCTGTGGTTCAATGTGGAGTAGTAATGTAGCCATCCTCTGGCTGTGGTTCAATGAGGAGTAGTAATGTAGCCATCCTCTGGCTGTGGTTCAATGTGGAGTAGTAATGTAGCCATCCTCTGGCTGTGGTTCAGTGTGGAGTAGTAATGTAGCCATCCTCTGGCTGTGGTTCAATGTGGAGTAGTAATGTAGCCATCCTCTGGCTGTGGTTCAATGTGGAGTAGTAATGTAGCCATCCTCTGGCTGTGGTTCAATGTGGTGTAGTAATGTAGCCATCCTCTGGCTGTGGTTCAATGTAGAGTAAAAATGTAGCCATCCTCTGGCTGTGGTTCAATGTGGAGTAGTAATGTAGCCATCCTCTGGCTGTGTTTCAATGTGGAGTAGTACTGAAGGAGGACTTTCATTCCATAATAGCAGTTTGACAGTCACAAGTTCCTAGCATACAGTTAATTTACACTTTTTAAAAATAGTTTGATCATTCTATCTTCTTTAAAATTGTAAGTGAAAGAATAAAAAATGGATTTGTTCTCAAACTACAGTAGAGGTGCTGCCTTTAAATTAAGAAACTATACAACGGAAGAACAGTCTCTCCTTACTATACAGTTCATTAACTAACTGATAAAACTAGTGATCAGATATATGAAATTGAAGGTGAAAATATCTTTGCAGTATTCTGACCAGTCCACCAATATGAACCCCCCAGAGATCCTGAGATAAGGACAAAAAAAGAATATATCACATGAATGGTGTTCAGGGCAGTAAGCTGTGTTGTCATTGTCTTCAACTGTGTTGTCATGGATGCACTATTGATCCGGCAGGATTAGGGGAGGGGGAGAGAGGGGGTCATCTGAGGTCAGCCGCCTGCGTTGCTCACTCTCAATCCTTTAGATCAGGGGTGTCAAACTCATTTTAGCTCAGGGGCCACATGGAGGAAAATCTATTCCCAAGTGGGCCGGACCGGAAAAATCATGGTATATATAACTTAAAAACAACAACTTCAGATTGTTTTCTTTGTTTTAATACAATCAACATACAACATAAAGTATGGAGCCTGAGGACAGTGTCCAAAAGCACAACATCACTATTAATCATAAAACACCTTAAAGTATTTGAAAGTTCTGAGGACAAAGAACACACAAACACACAATGCCTCAGTGATTAACAGAACTGTTTCACAGATCACAGAGCTATATCAGGGTGTCATTTCTCAGGCAGAAATGTAGATAAAAATAATGAAATCCTGTTCCCCAAACAAGTGCAAGAACCACAGAGTCAAGAATAGGTTAAATATACAAATAAAATAAAATCAATTAAAAACAATAGCACATCAACATAAAAACATATAAACATAAATCTGAAAGCGTTGCTCAAACTCCCGTAACAGTCCCGTTATTTTATCTTTGAACTGCTTCATGTCTGCCACATGTTGGGTCGCGCACACATTTTTCAGACAGGGGAAGTGAGCTGCATCACCACTGGCAAGTTGCGTCTCCCACAATGACAGCTTCAACTTGAAAGAACGTATGCTGTCATAATACTGCGTGACAACTTTGTTGTGCCCTTGCAGCTGTTTGTTCAAGTTATTCAGGTGCTCTGTAACATCCACCATAAATGCAAGGTCCGGCATCCATTCTGTGGAATGAAATCCTAACACTGGTTTGCCCTTTTCTTCCATGAACTGTTCAATTTCTTCTCGTAAATCAAAGAAACGCCTCAGCACAGCACCTCGGCTTAACCATCTTACCTCAGTGTGGTATGGCAGGCCATAGATGTGGTATTTCTCTCTGAGAAGGCTGTCAAACTGACGGTGATTCAGGCTTCTGGATCGGATGAAATTAACAGTTTGGATGACCACCTTCATGACGTTATCCATCTTTAATGACTTGCAACACAAAGCCTCCTGGTGCAAAATACAGTGAAAAGTCAAAAAATCACGTCCTCCATTTGCAGATTGCACTTTCTCTCTGAACTTTGTCACAACGCCTGCTTTTTTCCCGATCATTGAGGGTGCACCATCTGTAGCCAGGCTGACAGCGCGGGACCAGTCCACTCCGACCCTGTCGTTGTATCTGTCATCGGCACCAACTCCACAAACTCCTTGGTGACGGTCAATGTGTCATCAACTCCGCGGATGAAAAAATGGCCAGTTGTGCAACATCTGTAATGTCCGTGCTTTCATCAATTGCAACCGAAAACGCAATAAATGACTTTACTTTTTGCTTCAACTGGCTGTCCAAATCCACTGAAAGATCGGAAATCCTGTCTGCAACTGTGTTTCTTGTCAGGCTGATATTTGCAAAAGCCTGCCGCTTTTCAGGGCACACAATCTCCGCTGCCTTCATCATGCATGTTTTTACAAATTCACCCTCACTAAATGGTTTTGAAGCCACTGCGATTTCATTAGCAATGAGGTAGCTAGCTTTCACTGCAGCGTCACTGATGTCTCGGCTGTGAGTAAACACAGACTGCTGTTTCTTCAGACCCGCCAACAGTTCATTCACCTTCTCTCATCTCCGCTGTCCTTGAAAGTTGTCATATTTGTCGGCATGAAGACTCACATAGTGGCGACGAAGGTTATATTCTTTCAGCACTGCAACATGCTCTGAACACACCAAACATACAGCTTTCCCATTCAATTCCGTGATTAAATAGGATGACCATTTTTCTTGGAACACTCTGCACTCTGCGTCCACTTTTCTCTTTTTTGACAGAGACATATTGGGGCAATGAGGGGTGCCAAAGCACATAATGTTAAAAGTAGAAGCCGTAATAAATATCGCGGGCAAAACAAAGTAGCTCATTGGCTGCACGTGCTTGACCTACTTGCTCTGCCCCGGTATAAACAGTTTGCTTGCTTAACACAATTGCTATTGCGCCATCCAGTGGACGCAATTGGAACAGCAGTTTATTTTATTGAAAAAATTGCAGCGCATTTTTATACTTTACAATTATTATTATTATTTTTTTTATTTTTTTTTAATCATCTCGCGGGCCGGATTAAACCCGTTTGCGGGCCTGATCCGGCCCGCGGGCCGTACGTTTGACACCCCTGCTTTAGATGACCCTTTGGAATTAACCAAGGACATACACAAGCACACACCAAGACCCCCCAAGGTCTAAGGTCTGAGACTGACTGTGCTCACAATGTGCTCCAATTGGCTTTAGTGGGAATATCCTGATGTTGACAAGGCTATGATGGTGATATTGTCCATTGGAGGATAGATGAGATCTTTATACTGAAGGAAATATACATCAATGTAGCTGCTGTATTTCACACTGAACACACACACACACACTGTTACAGCCAGGGCCTCTTAGAAGGACTATCTGCTTGCTGAGAACAAATATCTCCCTCCTCCTCCACAGAATATCTACCGCAATACAGCCACAAGCCAAGTTTAATGGACTCCAAAAGGTGTTTGAGTTTAATGGACTCCAAAAGGTGTTTGAGTTTAATGGACTCCAAAAGGTGTTTGAGTTTAATGGACTCCAAAAGGTGTTTGAGTTTAATGGACTCCAAAAGGTGTTTGAGTTTAATGGACTCCAAAAGGTGTTTGAGTTTAATGGACTCCAAAAGGTGTTTGAGTTTAATGGACTCCAAAAGGTGTTTGAGTAGATGTTCTCTCCCGTCTCTCCCTCTTTCACCTCTCCCGCTTCCCACTCCTCTTCTCCACCCTCCCCCTCTCTCTTCCCCCTCCCTCCCTCCCTCCCCCTCTCTCTTCCCCCTCCCTCCCTCCCCCTCTCTCTCCCCCTCCATCTGTCAGTAAACATCCTGACTGCGGTGGCTCTATCCCAGCTGGCAGACGGTACTAAGGAAGCTCTGTACATGTACCTGCTGGCTCTAACCAGCTCTGACATCCTCTCCCAGCGCTTCACCATCTTCGTGGGCTTCCTGCTGGAAACAGCCTTGTTCCACCGGGAGGTAGGTAGCCCAGTGGTTAAGGAATGGACAATAAAGTTGTATTGTACTGATTTTCTAGGTCCCCACCCTCCTGCTGCACTCAGTCAGCGTGGCGGAGTTTGCTGCCAACCATGCCTCCATCTGGTCCACCGTACCCCTTACCATGGACTGCTACGTGGCACTGTGCCACCCCCTCATCCTCCGCCAGATTGGCTACCCGGTGCTGGGGTGCGGTGGATCATCGCCATCGTCTTATACCTGGCGGTGTTGTAGGGCGTGCCGTTCTTCTGGTTGTCTGACATGTGACCACCCTTGACTCCGCCCTCATATGGACGCACATGACGATAATATTCCTCCTGCCGTGTAGCATCTTCCTGGTTCTGAACATGCTAATCTTCCGCCGGCTGCGAGTGCGGCAGAGACAGGCACCGTGCCAGGAGGAGTGTGGTGGCGGTGGGCCCCAGTTGGCACGGCTGCGGTGCCCGGGTAAGAGCACCGCCATGCTGCTCGCCATCCCCTCCTCGTTCGTCCTACTCTGGGAGCCCGGGACTCTAGTGGTCATCTATCATCTCTACTGTACGGGTCCTCGGTCCACAAGGACAGGCGGGTCCACCTGGCCTACGACCTGTCTAACATGCTGGCCATGCTCAACACTGTGGTCAACTTCTTTCTCTACAGTTTTGTCAGTAAGCAATTCAGAGTGGGCGTAAGGGATGTTCTGTTGCTCGGGGGGGGGGGGGATTCTGAAGGAATCTCCACCACCAGCATGCCCCCGCCAACGCCTCCAAATCCTCGATGTCTAGCGGGACAAACAAGCGCTCGCACCGAGACTCAACCAACCCCACCCCCTTACCACTCCACAGGGTGTGACCCTGACCTTGGCCCCCTACCACTCCGCAGGGTGTGACCCTGACCTTGGCCCCCTACCACTCCGCAGGGTGTGACCCTGAACTTGGCCCCCTACCACTCCGCAGGGTGTGACCCTGACCTTGGCCCCCTACCACTCCGCAGGGTGTGACCCTGACCTTGGCCCCCTACCACTCCGCAGGGTGTGACCCTGACCTTGGCCCCCTACCACTCCGCAGGGTGTGACCCTGACCTTGGCCCCCTACCACTCCGCAGGGTGTGACCCTGACCTTGGCCCCCTACCACTCCGCAGGGTGTGACCCTGAACTTGGCCCCCTACCACTCCGCAGGGTGTGACCCTGACCTTGGCCCCCTACCACTCCGCAGGGTGTGACCCTGACCTTGGCCCCCTACCACTCCGCAGGGTGTGACCCTGACTTTGGCCCCATATCACTCCGCAGGGTGTGACCCTGACCTTGGCCCCCTACCACTCCGCAGGGTGTGACCCTGACCTTGGCCCCCTACCACTCCGCAGGGTGTGACCCCTGACCTTGGCCCCCTACCACTCCGCAGGGTGTGACCCTGACTTTGGCCCCCTACCACTCCGCAGGTGTGACCCTGACCTTGGCCCCCTACCACTCCGCAGGGTGTGACCCTGACCTTGGCCCCCTACCACTCCGCAGGGTGTGACCCTGACCTTGGCCCCCTACCACTCCGCAGGGTGTGACCCTGACCTTGGCCCCCTACCACTCCGCAGGGTGTGACCCTGACCTTGGCCCTTGACTATGGGATGAGAGAGACCCCGTATTTGAGACCAACCCACTCGTCCCCACCATCCCTCTACCCCCCATCCCTCTACCCCCATCCCTCCATCCCTCTACCCCCCATCCCTCCATTCCCTCGTCCACCCCATCCCTCTACCCCCCCATCCCTCCATTCCCTCTTCCACCCCATCCCTCTACCCCCCATCCCTCCATCCCTCTACCCCCATCCCTCCATTCCCTCGTCCCCTCCATCCCTCTACCCCCATCCCTCCATCCCTCTACCCCCCATCCCTCCATCCCTCTACCCCCATCCCTCCATCCCTCTACCCCCATCCCTCCATTCCCTCGTCCACCCCATCCCTCTACCCCCCATCCCTCCATTCCCTCGTCCACTCCATCCCTCTACCCCCATCCCTCCATCCCTCTACCCCCCATCCCTCCATTCCTCATCCCTCTACCCCCATCCCTCTACCCCCCATCCCTCTACCCCCATCCCTCTACCCCCATCCCTCCATCCCTCTACCCCACCATCCCTCTACCCCCATCCCTCCATTCTCTACCCCATCCCCATCCCTCTACCCCCATCCCTCCATCCCTCTACCCCCCATCCCTCCATTCCCTCGTCCACCCCATCCCTCTACCCCCCCATCCCTCCATTCCCTCGTCCCTCCATCCCTCTACCCCCATCCCTCCATCCCTCTACCCCCCATCCCTCCACCATCCCTCTACCCCCATCCCTTACCATCCCTCGTCCACCCCATCCCTCTACCCCCCATCCTCCATCCCTCTACCCCCCATCCCTCCATTCCCTCGTCCACCCCATCCCTCTACCCCCATCCCTCCATCCCTCTACCCCCATCCCTCCATCCCTCTACCCCCATCCCTCCATCCCTCTACCCCCATCCCTCCATCCCTCTACCCCCATCCCTCCATTCCCTCGTCCACCCCATCCCTCTACCCCCATCCCTCCATCCCTCTACCCCCATCCCTTCATCCCTCTACCCCCCCATCCCTCCATCCCTCTACCCCCATCCCTCCATTCCCTCGTCCACCCCATCCCTCCATTCCTCGTCCACCCCATCCCTCTACCCCCATCCCTCCATCCCTCTACCCCCCATCCCTCCATTCCCTCGTCCACCCCATCCCTCTACCCCCCATCCCTCCATTCCCTCGTCCACCCCATCCCTCTACCCCCCATCCCTCTCCCCCCATCCCTCCATCCCTCTACCCCCCATCCCTCCATTCCCTCGTCCACCCCATCCCTCTACCCCCCATCCCTCTACCCCCCATCCCTCCATCCCTCTACCCCCATCCCTCCATTCCCTCGTCCACCCCATCCCTCTACCCCCATCCCTCCATTCCCTCGTCCACCCCATCCCTCTACCCCCCCATCCCTCTACCCCCATCCCTCCATCCCTCCATCCCTCTACCCCCATCCCTCCATTCCCTCATCCCCTCCATCCCTCCACCCCACGGACAATGTAACCTTGACCTTAACCCTGGGTCCCTCCTAATTGAGACCAACCCAGTACACTCTTCCGTCCGTCACCTCTTCCATCCATCCATCCACTGCCCCCCCAAACACCCCACTTCACGGTCCACCCCAACACCCCGTCCCACGGACCATGTGACTTTGACCGTGAGACCCCCCCATCCCTAATTGAGAACCTACCCTCCCCTCACCACACGCCTCCATCCCTCTATCCCTCCATCACCCCATCCCACGGACCATGTGACCTTGACCCTTTAGACCAGCCCTAATTGAGACCAACCCCATCCCTCCATCCCACGGTCCCCCTAAGCACTTATGACCTCTGAACCACAGAGTGTATTCCAACCATGTTCTGTGGACAGCTGACAATCTCCCTCTGAGCTGAACATTCTCAAAGGGCCTTTAACTGAACTGTTGTTGGACTGAAAACTAAGCAGCATGTTTTTTGTACTGATTAACATGTTATTTATTATTTTATAATGTCCCGGCGGGAATCAGATTAAAATGGCACACAAACTATTTATTTTTCCTTAGGGGAACATTAGGCTTGTGACATAATGAGCACTTGGCCTGGCATTTAGCAATTTTTTATTTTACGGTAGCTAGTCATAATTATGCAACATGATATTGTTTTTATTGTTTAAAAAGAAAGAATGACATATGGACATTGTTTATTTGGTTTGTTTGTTTGTTTGTTTGTTTGTTTGTTTGTTTTGTTGTTTTCCAGTCTGTTTTGCAGCAGGTGCTTGCGCATAGTGCTTTGGTTAGAAAACAGAGCGAAGAGACACTGAAAAGAGATGATGCTTTCATGTGCATGCTACTTCATATGAATCCTTCATCTATTTACACATTGATCATAGCCTCATCATTTTCTCCCCGTTCTCTACAGGGACACAGCTTGGTTTGATGGAAATGACTTACAATAGAAGGTCATTCAAAATGTCTTCCTTTCTTTTCTTGATGTTGAACATGCAAGGCACAGGGACAGAACATAAGCTAAATAATAGTAAGACATTATTTTCATACGGTGTATTATGCTTTACTATGGAGAGGACACTCTGCATGCCTATTTGCCCAAGTGACAGAACATCCGGCTTGCTGAGCAGTCACCCGAACCAATCAAGCAAAGAAATGGCACTAAGCACTTAATTTCAGCAGTGAGAGTGAGGTCAAACAACAGCTGTTAGCTCTGGTGTTTATTTTTCATGAAAAGGCAACTGGATGGAGGTTTACATAAATGCTGGCTGTGAGTGACTGTCTAACAGCCACAGGAGCGAAAACCCTGTTCTACAAACACACTCCCCCCCTGTGGGCTTCAGCTCAGCTAGCTAAACAAACCTAACATCAGACTGACTGTCGGCACACACACAGACAGACAGACAGATAGACGTGGATCCATCCAGTCAGTACATTCCCCTCTGCTCCAGTACAAGACCCTAGAAACATCAATAAGATGATACGGACAAATTCAAATGAACATCTGTTAATGTTTTTTAAAATACGAGCTATTACAGAAATAGGGCATGAGAACCTGGGGTTTACTGTGATTAACACACGGCTAAGGGGTGAAACAGTCCTCTAGAAACATCCATACTTACTGACAAATGTGTATTGCCGTTTTTAAATATGAGACAAACAAGCACTTTGTGACCTCAGTATTTATTTGGAGCTGAGCGTTCTACCCAGCTCCATATCTCTTCTCTATAAATATTGCTGGTTCTAACTAATGATTTCATATGTTAATCAACACTTGGCAAGTGCAATCTGTTGGTGTATTGCTTTTTAATGCAATGAATTCAATAAGCCCCAAGGGTTGATGAACCATGTTTAGACTTTTATCTGGAATTAATCGATTGATCATGCAGCTCTGGCTCATCAATAATTCCTCAGTGAAACGCTTTTAAATAAGGATGTACTTTTTGTCCTCATAGCCATTGCATAGTCTATAGAAGAAGACATAAAATCCTACTATAAAGAAGACATAAAATCCTACTATAAAATCCTACTATAAAATACATACCATAAAATACGTACCATAAAATACTCATTATAAAATACTACTATAAAATACGTACCATAAAATACTACTATAAAATACATACCATAAAATACGTACCATAAGATACTTATTATAAAAGACTACTATAAAATACTACTATAAAATACGTACCATAAAATATGTACCATAAGAGACTTATAAATGACTACTATAAAGACTTACTATAAATGACTACTATAAAAGACTACTATAAAATACGTACCATAAAATACTTATTATAAAATACTACTATAAAATACTTACTATAAAATACTCACTATAAAATACTTACTATAAAATACTTACTATAAAAGACTACCATAAAATATTTACTATAAAATACTTACTATAAAAGACTACTATGAAATACTTGCTATAAAATACTTACTATAAAATACTTACTATAAAAGACTACCATAAAATATTTACTATAAAATACTTACTATAAAAGACTACTATAAAATACTTGCTATAAAATACTTACTATAAAATAATTACTATAAAATACTTACTATAATAGGCCTACTATTAAAAAAATACATTAGCTGCACGTAATCTCGCATTTTAAATCATGTACATGCACGCTAAAATGACTACCTGTCACGATGATCGTTTTAACCTGTCTTTCAAATGGCAGCCTAAATACTAATCCTTCACTCTGTAACTGGATCATTTCTAGCTGATTCATGTTTGTAAATAACTAATGTGTGTATATGACCAGTTGGATGAGTAATCAACATACTATTGTGTTCGATTTACTATACTCAAAGTGTAATATCTACAGTATCATACATGAGCACAAGACCAACCAACCAAATTCCGTTCTCTGTAAGCTTCTTTGTGCATGACAGTCAGCTAATGTGAATGTACAGTACATGTTTGATATGGTACTATAGGGTTAAGCAATTCAGTCAACTAACGTGAATGTAGTTGTTTGATACGTACAGTTTATGGTTCAATGCCTACATAGGAGAAGCATATAAATTATGTTATTCTGTTTCATGTCTCTATGTGCCACCATATCATCCCCATCCTTTGACAAGTCACTCTCTAATAGACTCTAACATACTCTGTGTGATAGTATTTACAGCCATCTCCTCTGTGTGATCATGATTAGAGCCATCTCCTCTGTGTGATAATGATTAGAACCATTTCCTCTGTATGATAGTGATTAGAGCCATCACCTCTGTGTGATAGTATTTACAGCCATCTCCTCTGTGTGATAATGATTAGAGCCATCTCCTCTGTATAATAATATAATATAATATGCCACTTAGCAGACGCTTTTATCCAAAGCGACTTACAGTCATGTGTGCATACATTTTTACGTATGGGTGGTCCCGGGGATCGAACCCACTACCCTGGCGTTACAAGCGCCATGCTCTACCAATTGAGCTACAGAGGTAATGATTAGAGCCATCACCTCTGTGTGATAATGATTAGAGCCATCACCTCTGTATGATAATGATTAGAGCCATCCCCTCTGTTTTAATGATTAGAGCCATCACCTCTGTATGATAATGATTACAGCCATCACCTCTGTATGATAGTGATTAGAGCCATCTCCTATGTATGATAATGATTAGAGCCATCTCCTATGTATGATCGTGATTAGAGCCATCACCTCTGTGTGATAATGATTAGAGCCATCCCCTCTGTTTTAATGATTAGAGCCATCACCTCTGTGTGATAGTGATTAGAGCCATCTCCTCTGTATGATAATGATTACAGCCATCACCTCTGTATGATAATGATTAGAGCCATCACCTCTGTATGATAATGATTAGAGCCATCACCTCTGTATGATAGTGATTAGAGCCATCTCCTATGTATGATAATGATTAGAGCCATCTCCTATGTATGATCGTGATTAGAGCCATCACCTCTGTGTGATAATGATTAGAGCCATCCCCTCTGTTTTAATGATTAGAGCCATCCCCTCTGTGTGTCTCTCAATCCTTGCTGAGTTCCGGGTCACTATGTGACCAGCTAAGAGAGGGGCCCGGCCTGAGGCACAGATATCACTTCCTGCTAGTGACCATACCCTACTTCTGAGTGTCACTATGTGCCCATCCTATGACCAGCCCACAGACAGAGGCTGGGCCTCAGGGTACAGACGGTAATGTTAGCGAACGTTTCTTTGAAGACGTCCCCCGCTGTCTTACCAACACAGCCAGGGGGATGAGAGAGCGTGTAACTGCGGCGACCACGGGGGACATGCACACTACGGGGACGTCAGAGGTATCATGAGGGATCATGGGAGAAAACAGTTTAGAGTTTAGATGTTAACGCGCTGGTGAGATTTCAGGGCAGGCTCTGATTAGGATCTTAATGGATTCTTGCTGGGTTGACACAGCTTTGGTGATGATAACTATGCTCCTTTCAGGAGGAGAAGGGGAAAGAGGGAGAGGAGGGAGAAGAGAGAGAGAGAGAGAGAGAGAGAGAGAGAGAGAGAGAGAGAGAGAGAGAGAGAGAGAGAGAGAGAGAGAGAGAGAGAGAGAGAGAGAGAGAGAGAGAGAGAGAGAGGAAAGGGAGGGAAGGAGTGACATGGAAGAGGTAGTGTGCATCCCCTATATAGGGCACTACATTTGACAAGAACCCTATGGTCCTTGTTCAAAAAGTGGTGCACTATGTAGAGAACAGGGTGCCATTTGAAACACAGCCTAAGTGTTCCCCCTCTCGTCAAACATCCCCAGTCTGTCTGCCTGCCTGCTTATCACCTGTCGTGTTCTGTACCTGCTCAGAGCTCAGACACCTGTCTAGGCCAGCTGCCGTACACCCCACCCCCATCAGTGTGACCTGGGCCCGGTTTACCAAAACCACCTTAAGGCTTACGTTCATCGTTAGAACCTTCGTAGGATCATCATTAAATCTCCAAGCTGTTTCCCAAAACCGTTATTAACGTTGCACTTGAAAACACTCATAATCGAAAGCCTGCCTGCCTCAGACCACTCGTAAAACAGCTAAGTGCGTCAATAGATGCTTTTTTGCCCTCCCACGTCACTTTATACACAGAAGATGTTAGAAAAGCATTCCAGGTGAAGCTGGTTGAGAGAGTGTGCAAAGCTGTCATCAAGGCAAATGGTGGCTATTTGAAGAATCTCAAATATAAAATATATTTTGATTTGTTTAACACTTTTTTGGTTACTTCATGATTCCATATGTGTTATTTCATAGTTTTGATGTCTTCACTATTATTCTACAATGTAAAAAATAAAAAAGAAAGAAAGAAAAACCCTTGAATGAGTAGGTGTGTCCAAACTTTTGACTGGTAGTGTATATAAAAGTGATGGTGATGTAAGTAAATATACTATTATGATATGCTATTATATGCTATTATTATATGTTATTATTATATGTTATTATTATATGATATTATTATATATTATTATTATATATTATTATTATATGATATTATTATATGTTATTATTATATACTATTATGATATGCTAATATTATAAGCTATTATTATATGTTATTATTATATGCTATTATCATATGTTATTATTATATGTTATTATTATATGATATTATTATATGTTATTATTATATGGTGTTATTATATGTTATTATTATATGATATTATTAAATGTTATTATTATATGATATTATTAAATGTTATTATTATATACGATTATGATATGCTATTATTATATGCTATTATTATATGTTATTATTATATGCTATTATTATATGTTATTATTATATGATATTATTATTAGTTATTATTATATGATATTATTATATGTTATTATTATATGTTATTATTATATGATGTTATTATATGTTATTATTATATGATATTATTATATGTTATTATTATATGATATTATTATACGTTATTATTATATGCTATTATATGTTATTATTATATGCTATTATTATATGTTATTATTATATACTATTATGATATGCTATTATTATATGCTATTATTATATGTTATTATTATATTATGTTATTATATGTTATTATTATTATATGTTATTATTATATGCTATTATTATATGTTATTATTATATGTTATTATTATATGTTATTATTATATGCTATTATTATATGCTATTATTATATGCTATTATTATTATATGTTATTATTATATGATGTTATTATATGTTATTATTATATGTTATTATTATATGTTAATATTATATGCTATTATTATATGTTATTAATATATACTATTATGATATGCTATTATTATATGCTATTGTTATATGATGTTATTATATGTTATTATTATTATATGTTATTATTTTATGTTTTTATTATATGCTATTATTATATGTTATTATTATATACTATTATGATATGCTATTATTATATGCTATTATTATATGCTATTATTATATGCTATTATTATATGTTGTTATTATTATATGTTATTATTATATGTTATTATTATATACTATTATGATATGCTATTATTATATGCTATTATTATATGTTATTATTATATGATGTTATTATATGTTATTATTATTATATGTTATTATTATATGTTATTATTATATGTTATTTCAAGTCTGTAGCTAAACTGACTCTGGGGTTCCATCCCTAATCCCAAACAACTCTATGTCCATTGGTGTCTGTCACCAGTCCTGACCATTTGTCACATACATGAATTTACTGTTGGCCTACCTGTCCCACAACTGACATCGGGTATTGCCAGGTGTTGTAAATTTGGATTAAATGACCTTGTCACATGTGCAACAGCAACAACAACACCCTGAGGAAAGAAACCAAAGTCAAACTTATATTCTTATAGTTGTCTTTCAGCAGCCACCTTTAGTGTTTCATTGTGGCATGAACCGGTGGACATCAGGATGGGAGTGGTGTTTTTAGAACAATCGAATGGCAATAATAAAGCCGACAATTGACTGTTTAAAAGCGAGACCAAACTAATGGTATTATCACAATCAAAAGCCAATGGGTAAAAAAATGCCAATAGCCTTCCTTGTGTGACATGTTAACTAGTAGGCTTCCATGTTTAACATGTTAAGTAGTAGCCTTCCATGTTTAGTAGCCTTCCATGTTTAACATGTTAAGTAGTAGCCTTCCATGTTTAACATGTTAAGTAGTAGCCTTCCATGTTTAACATGTTAAGTAGTAGCCTTCCATGTTTAACATGTTAAGTAGTAGCCTTCCATGTTTAACATGTTAAGTAGTAGCCTTCCATGTTTAACATGTTAAGTAGCACTTCCATGTTTAACATGTTAAGTAGTAGCCTTCCATGTTTAACATGTTAAGTAGTAGCCTTCCATGTTTAACATGTTAAGTAGTAGCTTTCCATGTTTAACATGTTAAGTAGTAGCCTTCCATGTTTAACATGTTAAGTAGTAGCTTTCCATGTTTAACATGTTAAGTAGTAGCCTTCCATGTTTAACATGTTAAGTAGCAGCCTTCCATGTTTAACATGTTAAGTAGCAGCCTTCCATGTTTAACATGTTAAGTAGTAGCCTTCCATGTTTAACATGTTAAGTAGTAGCCTTCCATGTTTAACATGTTAAGTAGTAGCCTTCCATGTTTAACATGTTAAGTAGTAGCCTTCCATGTTTAACATGTTAAGTAGCAGCCTTCCATGTTTAACATGTTAAGTAGTAGCCTTCCATGTTTAACATGTTAAGTAGCAGCCTTCCATGTTTAACATGTTAAGTAGTAGCCTTCCATGTTTAACATGTTAAGTGGTAGCCTTCCATGTTTAACATGTTAAGTAGCAGCCTTCCATGTTTAACATGTTAAGTAGCAGCCTCCATGTTTAACATGTTAAGTAGAAGCCTTCCATGTTTAACATGTTAAGTAGTAGCCTTCCATGTTTAACATGTTAAGTGGCAGCCTTCCATGTTTAACATGTTAAGTAGCAGCCTTCCATGTTTAACATGTTAAGTAGCAGCCTTCCATGTTTAACATGTTAAGTAGAAGCCTTCCATGTTTAACATGTTAAGTAGAAGCCTTCCATGTTTAACATGTTAAGTAGTAGCCTTCCATGTTTAACATGTTAATTAGTAGCCTTCCATGTTTAACATGTTAAGTAGTAGCCTTCCATGTTTAACATGTTAAGTAGCAGCCTTCCATGTTTAACATGTTAAGTAGTAGCCTTCCATGTTTAACATGTTAAGTAGTAGCCTTCCATGTTTAACATGTTAAGTAGTAGCCTTCCATGTTTAACATGTTAAGTAGTAGCCTTCCATGTTTAACATGTTAAGTAGTAGCCTTCCATGTTTAACATGTTAAGTAGTAGCCTTCCATGTTTAACATGTTAAGTAGTAGCCTTCCATGTTTAACATGTTAAGTAGTAGCCTTCCATGTTTAACATGTTAAGTAGTAGCCTTCCATGTTTAACATGTTAAGTAGTAGCCTTCCATGTTTAACATGTTAAGTAGTAGCCTTCCATGTTTAACATGTTAAGTAGTAGCCTTCCATGTTTAACATGTTAAGTAGTAGCCTTCCATGTTTAACATGTTAAGTAGTAGCCTTCCATGTTTAACATGTTAAGTAGTAGCCTTCCATGTTTAACATGTTAAGTAGTAGCCTTCCATGTTTAACATGTTAAGTAGTAGCCTTCCATGTTTAACATGTTAAGTAGTAGCCTTCCATGTTTAACATGTTAAGTAGTAGCCTTCCATGTTTAACATGTTAAGTAGTAGCCTTCCATGTTTAACATGTTAAGTAGCAGCCTTCCATGTTTAACATGTTAAGTAGTAGCCTTCCATGTTTAACATGTTAAGTAGTAGCCTTCCATGTTTAACATGTTAAGTAGTAGCCTTCCATGTTTAACATGTTAAGTAGTAGCCTTCCATGTTTAACATGTTAAGTAGTAGCCTTCCATGTTTAACATGTTAAGTAGTAGCCTTCCATGTTTAACATGTTAAGTAGTAGCCTTCCATGTTTAACATGTTAAGTAGTAGCCTTCCATGTTTAACATGTTAAGTAGTAGCCTTCCATGTTTAACATGTTAAGTAGTAGCCTTCCATGTTTAACATGTTAAGTAGTAGCCTTCCATGTTTAACATGTTAAGTAGTAGCCTTCCATGTTTAACATGTTAAGTAGTAGCCTTCCATGTTTAACATGTTAAGTAGTAGCCTTCCATGTTTAACATGTTAAGTAGTAGCCTTCCATGTTTAACATGTTAAGTAGTAGCCTTCCATGTTTAACATGTTAAGTAGTAGCCTTCCATGTTTAACATGTTAAGTAGTAGCCTTCCATGTTTAACATGTTAAGTAGTAGCCTTCCATGTTTAACATGTTAAGTAGTAGCCTTCCATGTTTAACATGTTAAGTAGTAGCCTTCCATGTTTAACATGTTAAGTAGTAGCCTTCCATGTTTAACATGTTAAGTAGTAGCCTTCCATGTTTAACATGTTAAGTAGTAGCCTTCCATGTTTAACATGTTAAGTAGTAGCCTTCCATGTTTAACATGTTAAGTAGCAGCCTTCCATGTTTAACATGTTAAGTAGCAGCCTTCCATGTTTAACATGTTAAGTAGTAGCCTTCCATGTTTAACATGTTAAGTAGTAGCCTTCCATGTTTAACATGTTAAGTAGTAGCCTTCCATGTTTAACATGTTAAGTAGCAGCCTTCCATGTTTAACATGTTAAGTAGCAGCCTTCCATGTTTAACATGTTAAGTAGCAGCCTACATGGAGTGTGCCGCCACCCTGTGGCTCTGATGTCAAACTGATCAACAGTCGGACCAGTCGCCTGGTAAGCGTTCCACTGCCACCAGGTATCATACCTCCTCTCTGAAGAAATACATATTTCCCTCTAATATTGTGTGTGCAGATGCACAACTAGGCTATTGACACATTCGGGGTTTCTATATATTTCATTATAGGCTATACATATTCGGAGGAGAGGCGCGAATAGATATTTCTAGTCTTGATGACCCAATGGTAAAGATACAGAATGTTCGACTCACTTCGGTCAAATGCAGCAGCTTGGATATAGAGCGCACGAGAGGCGCGCAAAACCTTTGCGCTCGTGGCAGTGTGCTGTATTTCCAGTGTAAACTATTTAATTATTCGAACCAGACACCTAGTGCAAAATGTATTAGGAAGTCCCCGTCCCCCCCTCCCCTCATGAAAATGGTGTGAGAGTGTGCGCGCGCGCGAGAGAGAGAGAGAGAGCGAGAAGGCGCTATCCAGGGACCAATCGCTCAGCAGTCCACATCACAGCCACAGGACTTCAGCACTAGTCGCCTAGTTTTGTGAGATCCAACCCTGAATTCAATATTTAATTTTTTTGCTGAAGCAGTGGATAGGGTACCTGGAGACAACGTTGAGCGCGTTTTCTATCGTTTTGGCTTAGAACAGGTGAACGAATAGCGACATTATCAAAGACCACCAAGAACCATACAATAGTCAGACACCCGAAGGTAAGGTCCTCTACAGATTCATTTCATCCGTGAAAATAGGTAGTGGGGGACAGCGCACTAATAGTGACACTCAAAATACGTAGACTATACAACTTTCGTGAGTTTTTGCAAAGTGTTCCCAAAAATATCAATATTTAATAGATGGTTAGAAGCCTATAATTGAGCCTCAGGCATCTGCTTAGCTGTTTTTAGCAACGCTATTTACACACTAGCGTTGCTAGGAAACAGAATAGTCCGCCAGAAGCCAGTAGTTAAATACAATTCCATTTCAATTTACTGTGCCGATTGTCCATAGGGTTGGGTCCTTATGCAGGAGGGAAATTGAGAAAAAAAACATCTAATAAAACATAAATTAAAGCTGCAATATGTAACTGTTTGGGCGACCCCAACATATTCACATAGACATGTGAGTTCTAGATCTGTCATTCGGTAGATCTGTTCTATGTGCACTATTTCCATGCTCCCCATTCTTACATTTCATTTTTTGGGTATTTTACTATTGGTTTTGTACACCAGCTTCAAACAGCTGAAAATACAATATTTTCGGTTTTCTGAAAATATATTTCACAGCGGTTTAGATGGTACAGTGATTCTCTACACTTGTTTGTTTTGTCACATAAACTGAAATTAGGCAAACTTTTAGAATTGCACTGGATGTCCTGGTCGACAACAGACCCATGTTTGGAAATTCTGTTTAATTATACTTTTCATTAGATGTTTTTTTTTTTTTTTTTTTGTATGTCCCCCTGCATAAAGACTAAGCCCACAGACAATCAACAGAGTACATTTAAATTGAATTTTATTTAACTTCTGGCGGACTATTCTGTTTTTTTTGCAAGCTAATTCCCAGCAACACTAGTGTGTAAATACTAGCGTTGATAAAAGCAGCTAGCATCTGCTGTGAAGTGATTTTGCGATTCAAACTTTGGTGAAGCACATGCATGCAAACGTATGTTATAGATGTTACAAATATAGAATATTAAAACTATAGCCCAGTGTTTCTTAATCCTGGTCCTAGTGTTTCTTAATCCTGGTCCTAGTGTTTCTTAATCCTGGTCCTAGTGTTTCTTAATCCTGGTCCTAATGTTTCTTAATCCTGGTCCTAGTGTTTCTTAATCCTGGTCCTAGTGTTTCTTAATCCTGGTCCTAATGTTTCTTAATCCTGGTCCTAGTGTTTCTTAATCCTGGTCCTAGTGTTTCTTAATCCTGGTCCTAGTGTTTCTTAATCCTGGTCCTAGTGTTTCTTAATCCTGGTCCTAGTGTTTCTTAATCCTGGTCCTAGTGTTTCTTAATCCTGGTCCTAGTGTTTCTTAATCCTGGTCCTAGTGTTTCTTAATCCTGGTCCTAGTGTTTCTTAATCCTGGTCCTAGTGTTTCTTAATCCTGGTCCTAATGTTTCTTAATCCTGGTCCTAGTGTTTCTTAATCCTGGTCCTAGTGTTTCTTAATCCTGGTCCTAGTGTTTCTTAATCCTGGTCCTAATGTTTCTTAATCCTGGTCCTAGTGTTTCTTAATCCTGGTCCTAATGTTTCTTAATCCTGGTCCTAATGTTTCTTAATCCTGGTCCTAATGTTTCTTAATCCTGGTCCTAGTGTTTCTTAATCCTGGTCCTGGGGACCCAAAGGGGTGCACATTTTAGTTTCTGCCTTAGCAAAACACCTTACACACCTGATTCAAATCATCAAAGCTTGATGATGAGTTATCATATGAATGAGCTTTGTAATGTATCATATAAATATCTGTGTCCAGTTGCAGGTGGTTCTACACAAGATTCATTTTAGCCCGAATCTAGAACGAAGACGGTATCCCCACTTTGAGAACCCCTGGGTTAACATATCCATGGGCTTTTGTTTGGTTACTGCATGCCACTGAGACCTTGAATCTCACTTTAACTCTCTCTGTCTGTCTGTGTGTGTGTGTGTGTGTGTGTGTGTGTGTGTGTGTGTGTGTGTGTGTGTGTGTCTGTGTGTGTGTGTGGTGTGTGTGTGTGTGTGTGTGTGTGTGTCTGTGTGTGTGTGTGTGTGTGTGTGTGTGTGTGTGTGTGTGTCTGTGTGTGTGTGGTGTGTGTGTGTGTGTGTGTGTGTGTGTGTGTGTGTGTGTGTGTGTGTGTGTGTGTGTGTGTGTGTGTGTGTGTGTCTGTGTGTGTGTAACCCTATACCTATGCACGTGTTTGTATGTTTGATAAGATCAAGAGGTCCAACTCTGTAACTCAACAATTGGCTCTCCATACTTCCTCCCGCCACAAACAATTGACTACATGTTTTGCTACTTACTCCCTAGTTCCCAACACAAATGTAGTTACATTATTGGCAGAATTGTCAAGAAAATGATATTACATGAGGGTTATTGAATTAAGGCACATGGAAATACAGAAGTATGTCTCTCTTACGGCTGAGCAGTGACTCCATGGCAGGAAACTGAACAGCATTCGCCACCACAACAACGCCATCTATTTGGTTATAAAATGTCTGCTCAGTGTAATGTAATCTGACGGGGACAGAGAGGAATGGCACGGCACAGCATTAAAAGAAGTCTGGGGCTACTGTAGGGATGTTGATTGAAAAAGGTTGGCAGTTGTTTAGATGAGTTTGAAAAACTCTTCAAAAGGGGGGAAATCTTGGTCTAAAAATATCAACTTTAAAAGGCTCATGGCACATAATCTCAAATTCAATTTATAGTTGGAGCAGTGCATTTACACTGAGTGGACAAAACATTAGGAACACCTCTTTCCATGACATAGACTGACCAGGTGAATCCAGGTGAAAGCTATGATCACTTATTGATGTCACTTGTTAAATCCACTTCAATCCGTGTAGATGAAGGGGAGGAGACAAGTGGAAGAAGGATGTTTAAGCCTTGAGACATGGATTGTGTATGTCCCATTCAGAGGGTGAATGGGAAGACAAAAGATGTAAGTGCCTTTGAACGTGGTATGGTAGTATGTGACAGGCGCACCGGTTTGAGTGTGTAAAGAACTGCAACGCAACTGGGTTTTTCATGCTCAACAGTTTCCCATGTGTACGAATGGTCCACCACCCAAAGGACATCCAGCTAACTTGACACAACTGTGGGAAGCAACTGTGGGAAGCATTGACGTCAACATGGGCCAGCATCCCTGTGGAACACTTTCCACATCTTGTAGAGTCCCTGCCCCGATGAATTGAGGCTGTTCTGAGGGCAAAAGGGAGGGGGGTGCAACTCAATATTAAGAAGGTGGTCTAAGGCACTGCATCGCAGTGCTAACTGTGCCACTAGAGATCCTGGTTCGAATCCAGGCTCTGTCGCAGCCGGCCGCGACCGGGAGACTCATGGGCGGCGCACAATTGGCCCAGCGTCGTCCAGGGTAGGGGAGGGAATGGCCGGCAGGGATGTAGCTCAGTTGATAGAGCATGGCGTTTGCAACGCCAGGGTTGTGGGTTCGATTCCCACGGGGGGCCAGTATAAAAATATATGTATTCACTAACTGTAAGTCGCTCTGGATAAGAGCGTCTGCTAAATAACTAAAATGTAATGTAAATGTAAATGTTTTGTACACTGTGTGTATAGGATGTGTGGTGTTATAGTGAGTGTGTTTGCTGTACTATCCTGTATCCTATGAGCGTATTGAGTCAACAAGAGTGTCTCAACTGACATTCCTAAGTGTTATCATGTTCACCCAGTGGACTCACTCTATATTTGTTTCAAACTCTTATCAATGATTCTCAAAAGGGCTTGCCAGCTTCAGAAATACCTTCAGTTTTTGTGTTTTCTGACTTATTGTTACTTTCTAAGGGTCTGGGATTTTTACATAGAAAATGTTGACATCTAAGCCATTTTAAACAGAAATCAAATCTTTCCCTCTGTTGTTTGTGTGAAGTGGGTATATGCCGTTACATCCTGATTATAGTATGATTTTATCTGTTTGCTCCTGACTCATGTTTACCTGCTTGGGTGTATCGAGAGTGACTCTTCAATGTATGACAATGTCACCGGTTTCTCACTTCTCCCTCTTAACAACCTCCTCAAATGCCAACCTCCTCATATGCCAACCTCCTCGTATGCCAACCTCCTCATATGCCAACCTCCTCAGTCTGTCCTTCTTCTATCTGTGTGTGAACAGGTGCTGCTCAACTCCATGGACCACACACCCCGGAGACTTCATCTCCTTCTGGTCACCACCGCCACCACTCTCTGGTCTCTCCCCGTCTCGATGGCTGCCAGCGTGACCCCGGTGGGGTGTGGCTCCAACGTAGGCTCCCTGTACTACAGCCTGTGTGACCTCAGTGCCGTATGGGGCATCGTTCTGGAGTCGTTGGCGGCGGCCGGCGTGATGGCTTCCATCATCCTCCTCATTGTCCTCCTGGCCAGCCTGCCCTTCATCACAGACAAGAACAGGAGGAGCTCCATGGGCCTCCATGCCTGCTTCCTGTTCTGTACCATGGGCCTCTTCTGCCTCACCTTCTCCTTCATCGTAGGGAAGGACTTCGCCACCTGCGCCTCGCGACGCTTCCTCTTCGGGGTGCTATTTGCCGGGTGCTTCGCGTGTCTTCTCATGCAGTGTGTGAGGCTGAACCTCCTGGCCCGCAGGGGGAATCGGGGGCCCCGGGCCTGGGTACTGTGTCTGGGAGCCCTGGGGCTCTGGCTGGTGGAGGTGGTCATCAACACGGAGTGGCTGATCATCACTGTGGTTCGCGATCCACCCAACGATACAGGGACAGCACTAGGCACGGCCGCAGACGTGCCCTGTAACATCATCAACCAGGACTTTGTCATGGCGCTGATCTACGTACTGAATCTTCTCCTAGCTGTCGTAGTGGCTTCCTTACCCACCCTGTGCGGGAAACACAAGCAGAGGCACCAGGAGGGAGCCTTCATCCTCGTCACGGGTCTCCTCTCTGTGTTCATCTGGGTGGCCTGGATCACCATGTACGTCTGGGGGAACGAGAGACCGGCGGACCCAGCTGGGATGACCCTACCCTGGCCATCGCCCTGGTCAGCAACGCCTGGGTGTTCCTGGTCCTCTACACCATCCCTGACATATGCTCTCTGACCCGGGAGGAGGAGGGGGGCGCACCAGGGTTCGGAGAGGACCCGAACAGAGGTGTGGGCTATGAGAATATCCTGAGGGAGCAAGGAGCCCAGAACATGTTTATGGAGAACAAGGCTTTCTCTATGGATGAGCCCAGCTCTGGTATGTAGCGACACACACACATACACACACACACACACACACACACACTTGGTGACCCACATAAATTACCTGGCTTCACTAATAAGTACACTTCACTAGATGACAGGATGTTTTGTCCACTCACATACAGTTAATATATCTAACACATCTAATGTATCTAACACATCTAATGAATCTATCGAACACACTAAACAAACATTAGAAAGGGGAGGTTCAGAAGGTTCAGGAAGGTATGGGGCTTGCATCAGTACAGTCAGACATGAATAAAATAACATTGTTGTCTACATGGAGCAATCTGCACACTCTGCACACACTGTAAATACTATAAATATAATGAACTTCAGTTGGCTTATTTGTTCATATTCCAATATACATTATTTTCAACGACCCGGAGTCTGAAATAAAATATATTCGAAAACAGTACGTTGAAAAAAAACGGCGAGATGGATAAGAAAACCCAATGGTACTGAATTTCACATCCAGTATACAGTACAATCTGCATACTTTTAAGAATTTGATATGCTGACGTGGTTTTAATCCTATTGGTGACCCGTATCTGATCTTGCAGGCTGCAACAGATCCAGACAGGACACTGTATCTTTCCACTCCTCCCACTCTATCTCTTTGATGCTGCTCTACCTGCCCTCAGCCTGCCCTGGCCTCATCTCATCACCACAAGTGATGTGTCCCAAATGACACCCCGTTTCCTATATAGTGCACTACTTTTGACCAAGGCACATAGGGCTCTGGTCAAAAGTAGTGCACTTTATAGGGAATAGGGTGCCATTTGGGATGCAGACAATGGTTTAGGTCAGAGTGGGAGGGAGGGATAATAGTACACGGTAATGCGGATGGCGCCTTTATGAGTTAGCAGCTCTGTCCTGACTGAGGTTGACCTACTGTACGTCCTGGTCTGTTGAGATCAGCTGGCACCAGGTGACTAGTCTCTAGACAGGCAGGTTAGATTTGATTTAGCCTCCCACAATGTACCAATGTTCTAGCATGTTGCCTTAGGTCTTGGATTTCCGAGACTATATCAATACAATATTATAACGTAGAGGGACATACAGTGTTCAGTCAGTGTCCGTTTTTTACTGAGTGGAATATCATGTTTGGATAAATAAAAGGAAAGAAAATAAACGATATGAAACTAATAATGAGGTGAGAACGGAGAATGTTTTGAGAAAAATAACCCTTCCATATTTGGCGATTTTATATTCATATTGAACTATTATTAAATATTAACGGGAAATTATGTTTGTTTTAAAACTCATCAACTTTTTCTGGGAGAGACTGAGAACGAAGGAGGATATCCTTTGTGATGAGAGAGAGCTATGAAACCAGAAAAAGTCCATAATTGTCTTTGTTTAGCCTGAGGACTTATTTAAACATTAAGCAACCAAGTCCTCTCTCTCACCCACCACTCTCTCCCACACATACATTCCATTCCCACCGATCTACCAGGTGACTCAATGGGAGTTAGTAATTACACCTTGTCTAGGACAAAACAGTGACCTAACCAGTGTACCATGCATACATAAACACTGACACATACACACACAAACACGCACACGCACACACTCATCAGCTTGCCCCAACATCACTTCTTGTGTTTGCGTTACCGTACTGTCTCAATAGCAAACAAGGTGTGGCAACAGTATCATAGTAGGCAGATATTTCACAGGGGGACCAGGCATTTCCACCTGGGGAAAAATAAAATATCTCTCACATTAACCAAGCATTATCCATCCTACCTTCATAGTGGATGTACTGTCTCTCACATTAACCAAGCATTATCCATCCTACCTTCATAGAGGATGTACTGTCTCTCACATTAACCAAGCATTATCCATCCTTCCTTCATAGAGGATGTACTGTCTCTCACATTAACCAAGCATTATCCATCCTTCCTTCATAGAGGATGTACTGTCTCTCACATTAACCAAGCATTATCCATCCTACCTTTAGAGAGGATGTACTGTCTTTCACATTAACCAAGCATTATCCATCCTACCTTCATAAAGGATGTACTGTCTCTCACATTAACCAAACATTATCCATCCTACCTTCATAGAGGATGTACTGTCTCTCACATTAACCAAGCATTATCCATCCTACCTACATAGAGGATGTACTGTCTCTCACATTAACCAAGCATTATCCATCCTACCTTTAGAGAGGATGTACTGTCTCTCACATTAACCAAGCATTATCCATCCTACCTTCATAGAGGATGTACTGTCTCTCACATTAACCAAGCATTATCCATCCTACCTTTAGAGAGGATGTACTGTCTCTCACATTAACCAAGCATTATCCATCCTACCTTCATAGTGGATGTACTGTCTCTCACATTAACCAAACATTATCCATCCTACCTTCATAGTGGATGTACTGTCTCTCATATTAACCAAGCATTATCCATCCTACCTTCATAGAGGATGTACTGTCTCTCACATTAACCAAGCATTATCCATCCTACCTTTAGAGAGGATGTACTGTCTCTCACATTAACCAAGCATTATCCATCCTACCTTTAGAGAGGATGTACTGTCTTTCACATTAACCAAGCATTATCCATCCTACCTTCATAGTGGATGTACTGTCTCTCACATTAACCAAACATTATCCATCCTACCTTCATAGTGGATGTACTGTCTCTCATATTAACCAAGCATTATCCATCCTACCTTCATAGAGGATGTACTCTCTCTCACATTAACCAAGCATTATCCATCCTACCTTCATAGAGGATGTACTGTTGACTGCACAGTGGAGATAATAGACGTAACGCCTGCATCTGTTGTTTATGATCTTGTCATGGTGGTTAAATGCAACACCAAGCTACCATGACTGGTTGCTTGGGAACGCTGAATACCCAGAGAATAATGCTTGAGAGCGCCCGTGGATGTCTGACTAAGTGGGATTGATTGAGATTTAGGATTTGAAAATGTGATAATATAAAGAAAGTATCCATTGTCCCGACATATACACTAAGTGTACAAAACATTACGAACACCTTCCTAATATTGAGTTGCACCCTTTTTTCCCTCCGAACAGCCTCAATTCGTCAGGGCATGGACCCTACACGGTGTCGAAAGCATTCCACAGGGATGCTGGCCCATGTTGACTCCAATGCTTCCCACGGTTGTGTCAAGTTGGCTGGATGTCCTTTGGGTGGAGGGCCATTCTTGATACACACGGGAAACTGTTGAGCGTGAGAACCATACCCCGTTCAAAGGCACTTAAATCTTTTGTCTTGCCCATTCACCCTCTGAATGGCACACATACACAATCCATGTCTCAATTGTCTCGAGGCTTAAAAATCCTTCTTTAACCTGTAACTTCCCCTTCATCTACACTGATTGAAATGGATTTAACAAGTGACATCAATAAGGGATCATAGCTTTCACCTGGATTCACCTGGTCAGTCTGTGTCATGGAAAGACATAATGCTTTGAACACTCAGTGTATGATTCGGATCTAATGTTGTCGATTGTTTTTCTTGTTGTTTTACCTTGCAGGTCCGAAGGTTGTGTCCCCATACAGCGGGTACAGTGGTCAGCTCCACCCTTCTGTCTACCAGCCCACTGAGCTGGCACTCATCATCAGGGGAATGGGGAATGTGAGTACTGGCCATCAATTGTTTGTCCATGCACACACACACGCACACGTACACACGGGCACGACACACACACACACACACGCACACGTACACACGGGCACGACACGCACACACACACATACTGCCACAGATTGTTGTTGTTGTGTTTTTCAATTCTTTCTTTAAAAAGAAAGAGGAATCTTTATTAATATCCATTTGTTTAAATATTCTTCCCTTCTCTTTTGTTTGGATCATGATGTGCATGTTGTTGCCCTTGTGTATCTCTGGTTGCAGCAGGAAATGTCTCACATCCCCCGAGCCTCCACCAATAACAGCTACGCGGCCCACAGCGAGGGCAGTATCCTGTCAGTACGGACTGACGAGACAGCAGACACACAGACGCAGCACGGCCACAGCGTAGGTGGAGATTGAAAGCCCTTGTGTGCGTCCCAAATGGCACACTATTGCCTTTGTAGTGCACTACTTTTGACCAGAGCCGGGTCAAAAGTAGTGCACTAAATAGGAAATATGGTGGCATTTCGGACGTATCCCTGCTGTCCTCTGACACATTCTCCTCACCTCGCTCCCTGTCCATTGTCCTCTTCTCCTCTGAGAATGGTGGAAAATACTAGTCTCACTCTCTTAGCATGGGGGGTATTTTGGCTACAAAGGTGGATACTGTATACAGTAAACACACACAATCACAATGCATTCCCTCTCTGTCTACGTTTCACCTTGACAAGCCTGTCACTTCAGTCTCTTCCTGCTCTTGTCTTATTGGACGATTTGTTGTTTTGTCTATCCATCTGTTTCTCTTATTGTTTTGGACCAGTCGTGGCTTTTACTTCCTTTGTCCTGTGGGTTTCTGACTTCTTTCTGGTGTTACGGCCTTTGACCTTCTTTCAACTCAGTCTTTTTTCATATTGCGTTAGGAATTTCATTACACTATGCATATCTATATGACTTTAGACCTATTTCGTTTTCTAACAATATCATCTCTCCATCTCTTATTTTTTCAGGGTAATGGACTGCACAAGATACCCCAGTGGTGAACACAGACTACTTTACACCTCTTTCCTCAATACATTTTTGTTGATACAGTTTCCTCATATTGACTCTATTTTTTCTGTTGTCCATTGGATCCTTGATATGAGCTGGTTTTATAGGGACCCCATCACAATGAGGCCTACCTGAACTCTGACCTATCAGCCTATCAGACCAGAGCTGAAGTTTAGGGTCAACGACACGAACAGTTTGCCCTTTGTACAACCCCTATAGATGGACAGTCCTGTGTACGACATAACCCTCTATAGATACATGGACAGTGCCTGAAGGTCTGTCTGTCCCTGTTCCCTGCCCATCTGTCCGTCTGACAGGACACTGACAGCATTTGGAAGTCAAAGCAACCCGCAGAGCGGAGAGCCCATGGCGTTGGGAGAGAACAATACCTTTTGCAGAGGTCACCTCTGACTACGAGCTGAGCTCTCCACTGGACAGACACACTGTGACAGATGAAACGTGAGGAAAATATGGTCTCACTCACTCTCCTAACATGTATTTAGGCAACAAAGCTGTATATACACTAAACACATGCGCACACACACACACACACACACACACACACACACACACACACACACACACACTCACAATAGTCACACCAACAACAGGAGGGGGGCAACTGGTGTGATGGGAGAAACCTGTTATCAGAGGAGGACTCCTTAGCACTGGAACATTCCATACCTGGAAGACCTCTATGGTTCCATGGAATCTTGGAAAATGACTCTTCTGTCTCGGGATACCTACCTAACACTAATGCACTCAGTTATAGGTTTAGCATACAGATAACTTGCACTTTTAAGCTTTAATTGAAGTAAGTGTCGATATTATTATTATGTCCATGTTTTGTGCCTGGCTTGTGAATGGGTATCACTTTCAGAAAGTTCAGATAGCTATTTCAATTGTAGCTAAAGGTTGTTGAATGAGTTAATGTAAATGCCATGCCAATGAATGGCTTCTCACTACATATGTAAGGAAGCACTTGTTGTATGATTTGTTGTATGAATTTGAAATATTATATTTAAACATAGCTATTTACAGTACTTACTTTTCTTCTAATCAGATTTGAGCCAACACCTGTAATTGCAATCCTGAATTTTCAATCTAATATGAAGTTTTAAAGCCACAATTAATTAATTGATTGATTGCACATACTGTATCAACAGCCATTGATGTCTTGAAAAAATGAAAATCTAAATAAAGATTTACTGCTGAAGTACATACAGCCCAGAGAATCTGTCAGAATAAATAAAACCCTAATACTGTTAATACATAATACTGGTATTTACCCTAATACTGTTAATACATAATACTGTTATTTACCCTAATACTGGTATACTGTTATAACCCACATCAGATAGCAAATAATATAACATAATATGCTATATATTATAATATATTATATTTATATTATAGTTGTCAACAGGGCCATTAGTTACAGTGTGTGGCGTGCAAATGAGAAGTAATGGGAAATAGGACAGGGCTGTGACCCAGGCCTGTAAAGGTCACTGGTCTGGTGCCGCTGTGTGAAGATAGATATATGCTAGTGTCCCTAGGCAGACGGGTTGCCTCTCACATTAACAATGTTCCAGCATACTGGAGCCCTAGGTCTGGGATTTCCCGGACTAGATACAGGTACAGTAACTGCCAAAATAAAGGAAACCCCAACACAAAGTGTCTTAATAGGGCGTTGGGCCACCACGAGCCAGGACAGCTTCAATGCACCTTGGCATAGATGTATTGGAGGGATGTGACACCATTCTTCCACAAGAAATTCTATAATTTGGTGTTTTGTTGATGGTGGTGGAAAACGCTGTCTCAGGCACCACTCCAGAATCTCCCATAAGTGTTCAATAGGGTTGAGATCTAGTGACTGAGACGGCCATGGCATATGGTTCACATTGTTTTCATGCTCATCAAACCATTCCGTGAAAACTCGTGCCCTGTGGATGGGGACGTTGTCATCCTGTAAGAGACCACTCCCATCAGGATATAAATGATTCCCCATTGGTTGAAGGTGATCACTCAGAATGGCAGTGTATTTATTGCTGTTTCCCTTTGCCCTCTTAGGGGTTGATTGGACCTAAACCATACCAGGTAAATGCACCCCACACCATAACAGAGCCGCCAGAACACTCATTTACTCAAGTGTTTCCATTATTTTGGCAGTGACCTCTAGATGCCATCTCAAAGGACAGTTGGTTGGTCTCTCTCCCTGGTTGAGGGTGGAAAATTACTTCATGCTTTCCTCTCTCTCTCTGCCCATTGCATGTGTCATTTCCATAGCCACCTGTGATAAGGACCTCTGTGGAACTCCCCTCAGGCTCTCTGCTTCAGACTGAGTGTGCGTTCCAAACGGCACCCTATTCCCTATATAGTGCACTACTTTTGACCAGAGCCGTCATGTGCTAGAAGGCTCCAACATTTTACATTTACATTTTAGTCATTTAGCAGACGCTCTTATCCAGAGCGACTTACAGTTAGTAATGTGCATACTTTTATTTTTTTCATACTGGCCCCCCATGGGAATCGAACCCAAAACCATGGCGTTGCAAACGCCATGCTCTACCAACTAAGCTACATCCCTGCCGGCCATTCCCTCCCCTACCCTGGACGACGCTGGGCCAATTGTGCGCTGCCCCATAGGTCTCCCGGTCGCGGCCGGCTACGACAGAGCCTGGATACGAACCAGGATCTCTAGTGGCACAGCTAGCACTGCAATGCAATGCCTTAGACCACTGCGCCACTCGGGAGAGTGCGCAGTGGTCTATGCCTTAACTGACAACATCAGGTCAGTTAAGGTATAACAACACAGAGAGACAGTCCAAAATAAACACTTGCTGTTTTTAAGTTCAGTTTTAGCGTCGTCCAGGGTAGGGGAGGGAATGGCCGGCAGGGAGGTAGCTCAGTTGGTAGAGCATGGCGTTTGCAACGCCAGGGTTGTGGGTTCGATTCCCATGGGGGGCCAGTATGAAAAAATAAAAAAAGAATAATGTAAGTCGCTCTGGATAAGAGCGTCTGCTAAATGTAAATGGAGAGTGGTATAGTTACATAGCTAAATGGATGTAGGGCTGTGTATTGCGTTTACAGCCAAGAATGTGCTATTGTTTGTAAGAGAGCCAGCCTTTGTTGTGTTGATTTTCACACCCCCTCATTTGTTTTGCCTGTAATTTTACTAAACCATAAATCTCCCACAAAGCCCTGTTGTGTATTTGAATAGAACAGATAAGTTAATATACTGCACAGTCAGGTAGTTGCTAGACTATTGTTATAGACTGTTAATATTATCGAGTAGCTGGCCAGCGCATGGGAAAGGTGGTTATGGGGTTCTACCTCGAACCTTTAACATCTTAAGAACCGTTTTGGAAGAAAGGGTTCTTTGATGATTCTTTGGAAGGCAAGAAGGATTCTTTGGATGGCAAGACGGGTTCTACTTTATTTTTTATTTTTATATAGTGCCTGAATATTAGTGTTTACCTCAGTGTTTCAACTTTAACATCAGGAGTTGAGTAATCTGATCAGTTTAAAAAGATAGATGTGAGAATGTTTTAAACTGTACCTAAATGGGAATATTTGTTCATGTACAGTGGGGAAAAAAAGTATTTAGTCAGCCACCAATTGTGCAAGCTCTCCCACTTAAAAAGATGAGAGAGGCCTGTAATTGTCACAAACGCTGAGTGTGGATGTGGTGTAGGGAATCAAGCGCAGGCACACAAGAGTTCGTCAACAGTCTTTTAGTGGTGCAAAACAACTCCAAACAGGAGAAAATAGCCTAATCCAACCGGGAGGCAAGAACGACAAAAACGCACACAACACAGTGCGTAAAACAAGGAAAAGCGCACGCAGTGCGGACTCTCAAAATACACAGAAAGAGAGCAAAATCCCATGAACACGAACAGCTGACAAAAACAATCACACATAACACCTGACCCAAATGACGAAACTAAATAGGGAACACAATCAAACACTAACAAGGGACAGGTGTTACAAACAGACAAAACCAAACAAACATGAAACATCGAACGGTGGCAGCTAGTACTCCGGAGACGACGACCGCCGAAGCCTGCCCGAACAAGGAGGAGGAGCAGCCTCGGCCGAAACCGTGACAGTAATTTTCACCATAGGTACACGTCAACTATGACAGACAAAATGAGAACAAAAAATCCTGAAAATCACATTGTAGGATTTTTTATGAATTTATTTGCAAATTATGGTGGAAAATAAGTATTTGGTCAATAACAAAAGTTTCTCAATACTTTGTTATATACCCTTTGTTGGCAATGACACAGGTCAAACGTTTTCTGTAAGTCTTCACAAGGTTTTCACACACTGTTGCTGGTATTTTGGCCCATTCCTCCATGCAGATCTCCTCTAGAGCAGTGATGTTTTGGGGCTGTCGCTGGGCAACACGGACTTTCAACTCCCTCCAAAGATTTTCTATGGGGTTGAGATCTGGAGACTGGCTAGGCCACTCCAGGACCTTGAAATGCTTCTTACGAAGCCACTCCTTCGTTGCCCGGGCGGTGTGTTTGGGATCATTGTCATGCTGAAAGAGCCAGCCACGTTTCATCTTCAATGCCCTTGCTGATGGAAGGAGGTTTTCACTCAAAATCTCACGATACATGGCCCCATTCATTCTTTCCTTTACACGGATCAGTCGTCCTGGTCCCATTGCAGAAAAACAGCCCCAAAGCATGATGTTTCCACCCCCATGCTTCACAGTAGGTATGGTGTTCTTTGGATGCAACTCAGCATTCTTTGTCCTCCAAACACGACGAGTTGAGTTATATTTTGGTTTCATCTGACCATATGACATTCTCCCAATCCTCTTCTGGATCATCCAAATGCACTCTAGCAAACTTCAGACGGGCCTGGACATGTACTGGCTTAAGCAGGGGGACATGTCTGGCACTGCAGGATTTGAGTCCCTGGCGGCATAGTGTGTTACTGATGGTAGGCTTTGTTACTTTGGTCCCAGCTCTCTGCAGGTCATTCACTAGGTCCCCCCGTGTGGTTCTGGGAATTATGCTCACCGTTCTTGTGATCATTTTGACCCCACGGGGTGAGATCTTGCGTGGAGCCCCAGATCGAGGGAGATTATCAGTGGTCTTGTCTAGCCTCCCGTGGGGTGGCTAGCCTCCCGTGAGATTATCAGTGGTCTTGTCTAGCCTCCCGAGTGGCGCAGTGGTCTAAGGCACTGCATTGCAGTGCTAACTGTGCCACTAGAGATCCTGGTTCGAATCCAGGCTCTGTCGTAGCCGGCTGTGACCGGGAGACCCATGGGGCGGTGCACAATTGTCCCAGGGTAGGGGAGGGAATGGCCGGCAGGGATGTAGCTCAGTTGGTAGAGCATGGCGTTTGCAACGCCAGGGTTGTGGGTTCGATTCCCATGGGGGGTATGAAAAATAAAAAAAATAAGGTATGCACTCACTAACTGTAAGTCGCTCTGGATAAGAGCGTCTGCTAAATGACTAAAATGTAATGTAAAATGTTGTATGTCTTCCATTTCCTAATAATTGCTCCCACAGTTGATTTCTTCAAACCAAGCTGCTTACCTATTGCAGATTCAGTCTTCCCAGCCTGGTGCAGGTCTACAATTTTGTTTCTGGTGTCCTTTGACAGCTCTTTGGTCTTGGCCATAGTGGAGTTTGGAGTGTGACTGTTTGAGGTTGTGGACAGGTGTCTTTTATACTGATAACAAGTTCAAACAGGTGCCATTAATACAGGTAACGAGTGGAGGACAGAGGAGCCTCTTAAAGAAGAAGTTACAGGTCTGTGAGAGCCAGAAATCTTGCTTGTTTGTAGGTGACCAAATACTTATTTTCCACCATAATTTGCAAATAAATTCATTAAAAATCCTACAATGTGACTTTCTGGATTTTTTTTTCTCAATTTGTCTGTCATAGTTGACGTGTGACTATGATGAAAATTACAGGCCTCTCTC
Organism: Coregonus clupeaformis; assembly: GCF_020615455.1. Taxonomy (NCBI): domain Eukaryota; kingdom Metazoa; phylum Chordata; class Actinopteri; order Salmoniformes; family Salmonidae; genus Coregonus; species Coregonus clupeaformis. The sequence continues at coordinate 41,691,140 of NC_059222.1, read as the reverse complement.
ATCTTTTTAAGTGGGAGAACTTGCACAATTGGTGGCTGACTAAATACTTTTTTCCCCCACTGTATCTAGTATTCCCTTACTCATTTTACATATACAGTACTGACAGTACTATTTGATATAGTTGATATCTTTGCATGATTTCAGTTTTTTTTTTTTCGCGTATTTTCTGTGATTTTATTGAGCAGAGTGTAGGAGAATAGAAGGGCGTATGAGTGAACCAGCAGTGTACTGTACACAGCAAATTGACCAGTTTTACAGTGTTGATTTTTCAGTGTAACATTTGTAGTGTTGATTCAGGAGTTAAATTAACACTCAGTGGTGTAAAAGAACCCCAGTGTTGGTGTTAATAACCAGAGTTTAGTGTGATTGGGTCATTTTTAATATGTGTAGAGTAAAACACTCAGCCATACCCCAGTTGTTTATCTGGTATCCTTGTCAGTGTCAGTTGGAAAGATTCCTTTATCTGGGATGGGCTATTCAGATCAGTTTATCTGGGATGGGCTGTTCATGTCTGTTATGACAGTACTGACTGCTTCTAGGCACCACCCTGTACGGGGCTATAGTCCCAGGGCTATAAAGGATAGGGATAGACTGAGAGGAGGGCATGAATGTGTTGTCTGTTCTCTATCCCCGTTCCCATGTCAACGTGGCATAAAACTGACTTCTACTCTGCTGCCGCCTCATTCTTGAAACCATGGAAACTAAAACTAATCAACACAAACCTTTCATTATACATCACCCTATCTTACTTTACACCCCTTATTGGCAAGAATGCATTTCGGCACTTTGCTAGAAGCTGCCTAGAATCAAGTAAATAAATTTTCAAATGATCACCATCAACGTAAAACTAGCAGTGCTCAAGGACACCTGACGTAAAGTATGCAGTGTCACCAGGTTCATGCTAATTGCTTGGAACATGCACTAACATCCTCTCAACAAATAAGGGTATGGTTAGGGTACACTACAGTGTTGTTACCTGGGGTTCACAAAGGTCAAAGGTACACGTCACAGGTACACATATGAACTGGTACAGTTTGGTACCTTGTAGTTATAATGGGAAATTTTTCTACCCAGAGTATCATATGCCAGCTGAGCCTAAATGCTGCAATTGTGGTGGTGAACATGTGTGCCCGAATTTCTGAAGCGTCCTGTTAGGGTGAAGGAGACGGTTGTGGCAAGAATAAGGACTGTCCAGCGTGTCTCCTCTCCGGAGGCGTTGAGAAGAGTGGAAGACAGGAGTGGTTGAAGAACCAATGGCAGTAAGAGTAGAGAGACCAGAGAATATTCCTTGTGGAACTGAGGGATCCCGACACGTTGCATGTTCAGAAGCTGAACTGTGTAGCGTTTATTAAATTGGTTAACAACTGCACAGCGCACACAGCAAGGCAATCTGGGATAAAAGGCTTCGTTGTGAGTTCGGTTTGAGTGGTTTTCTAGGACTCTGGGATCTTACAGCAGAGGAATTACATCCTGTCGATGAATACACCGTCCTCATAGGCCCCTGAGCCTGTTTAGGGATGTGATTTGAACTGTGACAGAAGGAGTGGGATGTTTTAAAAAAAAATATGTTTTATTCCAGAATGAGTCAAATGTCACATGTGAAGTGTTGCAAAAACAAGTTTTCATGTGATTTGTGAAATCTCAGCGCCGACCACACATAATGACTCTGTTACGCAACGGATGCATTCCAAATGGCACCCTATTCCCTATAGAGTGCACTACATAGGGAATAGCGTACCATTTGGGACGCATCCAACATTCTCTTTCTGATACCAAGAGGAGTCTCCTCCATATTGTCTGATGCATGGATACATTTATTCGATTTATAGATTTATAGTTTTTAAAAAAACATACACTTGAGATCAAACCATAAACTCAGAGGAAGTGAGAGGGAACATTCCGATCAATGTGTAAAACAAACCGTGTCACAGGAGCCATATAGATGCAATAGCGTTCCATTTCATTCTGTGGTCAGAGCATTCAGAGAGGCATCTCTACCCTCATCTAGTCTGTGTTCTATGTCCACTGGGGCAGTGGACACGTCACACGGTTGTTGGCCCTTCCCGAACAAAGCAGTGTCAGATGTATTATCAACACCTTAAAGCGGCAATCAGCAGTTGAAATAATAACAAAGCCCCTGTTTCTGTAAACAGCTGAGGGATGGGGCTGGAGAAATGTAACCACTCTCAAATTCATAGACAGAGCTATGGATACAAGGACTGACCATCCATGATATAACAATTATAGTTTTAACCATGTTTTGAGGCTATATAGTATTTGTTTACATTTACTTTGTTTACACATATTGGAGTAAAACAAGCGTATTTTGGGTTCTGATGGGATACAACCGTTGAACTAAGCTCATGAGGCATTTCTAAGTTCTATTCTTAAAGAATCAATGGGTTCAAAAATGTATGTATAAACTGCTGATTGACCCTTTAAGGCTTTGTCATACAGCTTGAATACCCCCTTTAAGGCTTTGTCATACAGCTTGAATACCCCCTTTAAGGCTTTGTCATACAGCTTGAATACCCCCTTTAAGGCTTTGTCATACAGCTTGAATACCCCCTTTAAGGCTTTGTCATACACCTTGATTGATTGGTGTTATGACTTCGTCTGTGTCCTGCTGTCCATCTGGGTCTGTGGAAACTGTTTGTCCTTCTACTCAGTCGGAGTCATCTGAATCATAGGTAACTACTGGTCCATAGGTAACTACTGGTCCTGTCGACTGAGCTGAGAAATAGAACATAATGCCTTAGTGGTCAATAATACCACGTCAGTGAAAAAAGCAACACCATTCCCTTGTATAACTAAGAATCAGAAGTGACTGTGTGTATTCTGGTCACTGAAGCCTTAGTATCGCTCCCAAAAACAGAAACAATATGCAAATGTTTGTGTTCCCATGAAAGGTAAGGTGTCAGTATAGTGTATTACATCACAGCTCACTCTACCACAAACAAAGGGGACAGACGCATACATGGCTTGCTAAACAACCTTTGTCTATGTTAAAGATATCCTCATTTGAATCCACAGTCACTGGACACTGTATCGGACACAGACTTTGATTGAAAGTGTCTGCAAAATGACCTCAAACATGGTACACTTGGACACACTTGGGATAAAAGCATCTGCAAAATGACATTAAATATGGTACATTCGGTACCAGGGCCGAGGTGTCACGATTTAAACTGAATATGAACCCAAATGCAGACAACTACACCGAGCCAGAGAAGGTTTAACAGGTTTATTTCAAAGTTAAATTGTCCAGGTTTCCAAAAATAGGGGAAGAGCAAGTCCAGGTCTACAGGGAGGGTAACAGATCCAGGGTTCTGAGCAGGAGTGGTACTGTAACGTCCTAGTGTCCGTGGTGAGTCCAAATGTGAGGTCCAGTAGTGGAAAGCAGGATGGTGGTGGCAGGAGTGAAGCGGAGGCAGGAGTCAGGTTCCAATAATCTGTGGCACAGGAGAAATATAAATAGAACAGGCCAAAAACACAAAGAGCGAAAACAAGCAGGTTGAGTCAGCAGCGAGACTAACATGGTCGTCTTGACTATGATCTGACGATGAGTGGCAAGTTTGACCGGTTCTTTAAGGCTGAGGTGATTATGGTGAATGAGCTGCAGCTGGAACCCTGACTCCCGCACAGCAGACTTCACTCCTGCAATTAAGAACAGACAGAGGGGAGGGGGAGAGCAGAGAGAGAGAGCTACCTAGCAGCAGTAGGCCTAACACGAGGGCCCCTCAGCAAGCAAACTGAGAAACACCAGCAGCCAGGGTAAACTCCAGCCATTGATGAGTGTGGTCACATCAGGAGCTAGCTGGCTAACTCACTACACAGCCAAGGCAAACATTTCCGGAGCTTTCTGGACGGACGGACAGTCCTCCCTCTGCAACTACAAACATGGGCATAATGGACTACAAACATGGGCATAATGGACTACAAACATGGGCATAATGGACTACAAACATGGGCATAATGGACTACAAACATGGGCATAATGGACTACAAACATGGGCATAATGGACTACAAACATGGGCATAATGGACTACAAACATGGGCATAATGGACTACAAACATGGGCATAATGGACTACAAACATGGGCATAATAGATCTATCAAATAAAGCCAGGCAATAAACTAAATGGCACAATCTGGACGTATAAATCACTGATAGCGAGAAAAAGGTTATACAGTACATAACAGGAGAAACGTAGGGCACTTGCCCAATGGCACCATATTCCCTATATAGTGCACTAGTTTTGACCAGAGCCATTGGCCCATGAGCCACCTCATAGGGAAGAGGGTGTCATTTAGAATACACACTTACTGTGAGTTTTAGCCACCCTCAGTGCAAGTCACTAAATCAACATGGGGATCGGTTTGCAATTGAGTTATGACCTAGAGGGAAGGTGACTCTCTCCCTCAGGAATGATTTACCAGCAGTTTGCAAAAAGCTGGTGACAGTTACAACTGCTCTGTGGTCAAAGCAAACAGAGAGAGACCTGTTGAAACATGTGATATAGGAGTATAGACTCGCCTCACAACTACAGTCATTAATGGTCCATTTCAGAGCCCTCTGTTGTTTACTGTTTACAAATCTATACGGCTGTGGTCCATTAATGCTGTTTCTGTGTACATCTATGTGACATGATGCATTGTGTTGATTGTATGGTAGGGTTATGCCAAGGGTACTCCACTCACTGCATCAGTAAACACAAGAATGTGTGAGGAACAGTTAATTCCCTGAGGAAACCATAGCAACATTATCAACAGTTAATTCACTGAGGAAACCATAGCAACATTAGCAACAGTTAATTCAGTGAGGAAACCATAGCAACATTAGCAACAGTGATACTGATTGAGTAATTTGGTATTGTTGACACTGAAGGCAAATATTTAAATGAGTAAAAACAGAGAGCAAAAAAACATGGCCTATTTTTCATTCATCTCTGAACCCAGAACCAAATCTCACGTGTGAGTCTACTCTTTTTTTTTTTTACTAAGTGAACTCTTGGTTATCCACCAGATCCTTTCCACATAGATGTTCTGGGGAATAGAACACCTATCCCTGAGAGGGTTACTTGGCTCTCTACTACCTATCCCTTTGAGGGTTGTCTCTCTACTCGTGTGCTTAATTGGAGTGTTCTGATGACTCCCTCCCTCGTTTCCTTCATCTGCGCTGGGCTCTAGCTCCCTGTGGAGAAGGGTATTGTTGTTTCAGGTCATCACCATGACAGACAACAGCTTCACACTCCTGATGGACAACTGTGGGGTGATATTCTACTGACTGCAGGACCTTGAGGAGGGGAACCACCTGAACACCACAACAGCCCCATGGCCTGCTAACGCGGTCAGCCACAGTGTCATCCCCTGAACAGCTCATCTCGCAACCCAAAACCTTAGATGTTCAGCTTGTAGGCTACATCCTTTCAAAGCATCAACCAATGCCAATACAAAGAGTCAGGTGAACTGAAGAGTCAGGTGAACTGAAGACATTTGACATTTTAGTCATTTAGCAGACGCTCTTATCCAGAGACTTACATGAGCAATTAGGGTTAAGTGCCTTGCTCAAGGGCACATCGACAGATTCTTCACCTAGTCGGCTCGGGGATTAGAACCAGCAACCTTTCGGTTACTGGCACAACGCTCTTAACCACTAAGCTACCTGCCGCTGAAGAGTCAGGTGAACTGAAAAGTCAGGTGAACTGAAGTGTCAGGTGAACTGAAGTGTCAGGTGAACTGAAAAGTCAGGTGAACTGAAGAGTCAGGTGAACTGAAGTGTCAGGTGAACTGAAGAGTCAGGTGAACTGAAAAGTCAGGTGAACTGAAGAGTCAGGTGAACTGAAGAGTCAGGTGAACTGAAAAGTCAGGTGAACTGAAGTGTCAGGTGAACTGAAGTGTCAGGTGAACTGAAAAGTCAGGTGAACTGAAGAGTCAGGTGAACTGAAGAGTCAGGTGAACTGAAGAGTCAGGTGAACTGAAAAGTCAGGTGAACTGAAGTGTCAGGTGAACTGAAGGGTCAGGTGAACTGAAAAGTCAGGTGAACTGAAAAGTCAGGTGAATTGAAAAGTCAGGTGAACTGAAAAGTCAGGTGAACTGAAGAGTCAGGTGAACTGAAAAGTCAGGTGAACTGAAGTGTCAGGTGAACTGAAGTGTCAGGTGAACTGAAATGTCAGGTGAACTGAAGAGTCAGGTTAACTGAGGTGTCAGGTGAACTGAAGTGTCAGGTGAACTGAAGTGTCAGGTGAACTGAAATGTCAGGTGAACTGAAGAGTCAGGTGAACTGAAGTGTCAGGTGAACTGAAGTGTCAGGTGAACTGAAGTGTCAGGTGAACTGAAGAGTCAGGTGAACTGAAAAGTCAGGTGAACTGAAGAGTCAGGTGAACTGAGAAGTCAGGTGAACTGAAAAGTCAGGTGAACTGAAGGGTCCGGTGAACTGAAGTGTCAGGTGAACTGAAGAGTCAGGTGAACTGAAGTGTCAGGTGAACTGAAGTGTCAGGTGAACTGAAGAGTCAGGTGAACTGAAAAGTCAGGTGAACTGAAGTGTCAGGTGAACTTGGGATCCCGAGTGGCGCAGTGGTCTAAGGCACTGCGTCGCAGTGCTAGCTGTGCCACTAGAGATCCTGGTTCGAATCCAGGCTCTGTCGTAGCCGGCCGTGACCCAGCGGTAGGGGAGGGAATGGCCGGCAGGGATGTAGCTCAGTTGGTAGAGCCAGGGTTGTGGCAAGGGAAAGAGCTTGATGAGTCAGTAATACTGTGTTACCCACTAATGTTACTCTGACTATCCTGTTTGAGCGACCAGGGGAGGAGGTCTGCAGATGTTTGCCCAGCCTGTTGACACAGATGCAGTGGGCTACCCTCTTCCTTCGGGTACTACACCGTCAGACTGTCATAGGAAGGCTATACCAGAGTAGGTAGAACTACAACTAATGGATGCCATGCAATCGCATAGATGTACCTCTCGAACCTCTTCTGCCAGTCATAGAGAAAAACAGTGACTTCGCCAACTGTTGAAGGGGAGGGAAACTGAGATCCAAGAAATAGATTTTGTCCGCCTCAGTTTAAGACCGTAACAACCTCTATCTTTGGACATGACGTGCTCTACTGTCACTAGAGTGTGAGTGTTTCCCCTCTGAAGAGGGACAGGGACATTGCAGAACGGCCAGCAGGCTGAGAGGAATGTGCAAAAGTGGTCAGGAAAGGCTACCAGCCAGGCCCATTGTGTGGCCCATAGTCAGAGGGCTTCAAACACAGGGACAGCTAAAGCTGTAACTTGTAGCCACATGTGTAACATGGTGTTCATGTGTATTGTAACAGACATATATTTCTTCCTTTTGTTAAAGTCCTCTTCTAACTTTTTCTTGTGTTAGTCATGCATATGTCTTGGCCAATCTGACCCGCAATCTGAGCGGAGGCCTCTAAGGAAATACCTGTCTGAGGTAAACTGAGGTTCCTTGGTTTCCAAGGGAACAGGTGTGGAGAGAAACCCTATCCAGCTGGGGAGGGGGGGGGCTGACCACCTGCTTCAGATGCAAACGGGATGGCAGTGTGAGGGAACAAGTACCCTTCTCCTCCCCGCTTTACTGGAGACATACCTGGCATACTTACAGGGATTCTATCTCTCTCTCTCTCTCTCTGTTTCTCTCTCTCTCTCAAGAATCTAAGTCACTCTCTGGACAGCACTTCACTGGAGTATGTTTGCTCACTTGAAAGTTATGGCTCTTTAAACACAGATGTGTCATGGTTACTCTGTCACAGTACCTGATTTTTTATATCCAAATGTAACTACTTTAATTACTAAGTTCACAGATTCTGGCAGATGTAGCGATCAAAAGTAATGGCTAACCCATCTCTGTTATTGTGCAACAGGTGGAGAGCTGTGGAATGTAACAGCATTACCATTCAGGTTGACCAGCCCATGATAAGTACCCTACCCTCTCTGTCCAGCCCATGATAAAGAACAACGTGTGGCGCCACCTCTAACTGATAAATCTAAATGACAAACCCCACCTGACAACACATATCATATACATTCCAGAGTCAGTGTGACGGTACTACACTACTACTACTAACACTAAAGGGCCAGTCCTTAGTCCACTTGTTATCTCCCACAGTTTGATCAGTGACTTCGTCATGTGTTGACATTGACAACATCCTATGATACATTTGGATACTTTATAACCTGTGGAATGAATCATGATAGAACATAGACTCTCCCTAGATGAGTGGCTCCATCATGTCTCCAGACCTTGCCCAGGTAGGTAACACATTTACATTTTAGTCATTTAGCAGACGCTCTTATCCAGAGCGACTTACAGTTAGCACATACATTATTTTATCGAACCCACAACCCTGGCGTTGCAAACGCCATGCTCTACCAACTGAGCTACATCCCCTGCCGGCCATTCCCTCCCCTACCCTGGACGACGCTGGGCCAATTGTGCGCCGCCCCATGGGTCTCCCGGTCGCGGCCGGCTACGACAGAGCCTGGATTCGAACCAGGATCTCTAGTGGCACAGCTAGCACTGCGATGCAGTGCCTTAGACCACTGCGCCACTCGGGAGACACTGCGTCACCTAACACACGTGTAGGTGACGCACCTCACCTCTCACCTGGTATCTCAGATTCAGGCCCCGTCAGGCAACTGACTAGAGTGATTCCATGCTACAGAGTCTCCATGGAAGTGGCTTGCAAACATTAAGGCCCGTAGGGATTTTTTCCTTAGCTTCACACTCCGCCGAAAACACACACACACACACCCCCACACCCCCCACACACACACACACACACACACACACACACACACACACTACTAACATAACTCGTCATGCATCGCCAAAGTGGTCAAATAGAGTAACAAAGCATGAGGCTGTGGCCACAGGCCTGCATCCTCTCACAGAGAATAAACACATCAAAGAAACGTATTATCACACATGAACATAATGAAGCCATTTATTAGTGACCAAATCGGAACCAGTAACACTCTAACGCCCTTAATAAAATGTCTTGGATTAGCCCATTAGGATTAGCCCATGCGTAAAATGAGTCAGCGAACAGTGAAACACTCTCAGGGAGTTAAAAAATAATGATTGACCCTATGGCCTTGTCCCAAATGGCCTTGTCCCAAATGGCCATGTCCCAAATGGCCTTGTCCCAAATGGCCTTGTCCCAAATGGCCTTGTCCCAAATGGCCTTGTCCCAAATGGCCTTGTCCCAAATGGCCTTGTCCCAAATGGCCTTGTCCCAAATGGCCTTGTCCCAAATGGCCTTGTCCCAAATGGCCTTGTCCCAAATGGCCTCCTATTCCCCACATAGCATAGCCACGGTAAGTAGTTGAGTGGTGGGGGTGCTGCGTTCTTTTCTGTGAGTGAAAGAAAGTGAGAGAGAGTGAGAGTTTTCACATTAGTTAAATGTGAGCCTTCAGTCCCATGCGATGGATATGCAGGGGCAGAGGCTTCGATAAGTTTCACATGACAACATGCCCCGAAATCATGACAAATTCTCCTGCCCATAGCCGCGGGAAGTAGTTTGGGGGTGGGGGGGTGCTGTGATTTTTTTCTCCAACGGGGGGGGATTGCTGGACAGATGTTTTTGTCGGCACTGGCCGCTAATACAGGACTGTTAAAGGCACAGTGCACTACTTTCGTGACATTTTACATTTATTTTATTGTGATTTTTCAGGGGGTGCGGCAGCACCCTCAGTGCCCCTACTTCCCACGGCTTACACATAGTGCACTACTTTTGATCAGGGCCCATTAAGGAAATAGCGTGACATTTGGGATGCAACCTATTTGTAAAGAAGAGGCTTGATATTATTTCAGAAAGCCTCGAAGGCTATAGACACTACGAAGAAATAAAAGACACTTCACTTTTGTACACATAGATCCTGTAAATATTGACTTTATTCATGTCACACAGAGGTAATACCCGTCTAGAGACCTCTAGGCGAGTGGGACATATGTGTTTATGTTTGCCAACCATTCAGGTTGTTACTACATGCTATAGTAGGCTAGGCTGTATAGAGAAATAACATAACTTATTGTAGTCTTTAGACTGGCTATACAGTGAGAGAGAATCCTGTTGGTGTAACATTGACTTCCATGATTCACGGTCACACACAGAGGTAGGCTAGTATTCTAATGCCAACAGACCTCTGGACAAGATGTACAACTGTGCTGCATATGTTTGCCAACCATTGTAATGCAGTCAAAGGAAAGCGTTTTCTTTTGGAGGCGTGAGTAATTGCAAGGAACTGAATCAGTGAAGGACCAGCATCAGGATGTTACAAAATGTTGGTTGATGGCATACTGTAGAACAGAGGAGACCTGCTGGTGTGCTGCCAAAAAATGTCATACTTGAATAACAACATCCCAGTCAGTGAGCATGAGACGTTGAAAAGACGTCTCTTTTCAACCAAAAATTTGTATTTTCAATCAAAAACTTTTGCTCAAAGGTATAGCCCTCTACATAAAGCATGATATATGACTCAAACTGAAACTATTTTTACAAAGCTGAACCATAGAGCTCCCATATACTATGGAGTTCTAATTCTATGAATCTAACACACTCAAAGTGGAATCAAATGACGTGATGGTGAAATGTGCTAAGACTCTTTTCTCATGCACTAATGAGAGAATCCATCCTGACAGGGCAGATGAATAGCTCTTCAACTCTCTAAGCAGGTAGTCCTTGGCAACAAGACGGTCCATTGGGATATCCTCACACCATCCATCCTCAGCTTGATGTAATAGTGATGAAGCACGGGTGTCTCTTTGTTGGAAGGAGAGATGTATTGATGGGGGCCCAGTATGAAAAATGTATGCACTCACTATTTCTAAGTCGCTCTGGATAAGAGCGTCCGCTAAATTACTAAAATGTCAATTGGATCACTAAAAAAAATGTAGCCTACAGCCAGCAGGGCACATAAAATGGTATCTAACATCTTCATTACAAATCTGTCCAGGAAAATATATGTTGTTTATAAATGTACCATTATGCTGTACATTCGTTTGCTCAGTTTTTCTTGACAAAATCTGACACTGAGGGACGTTTCAACTGAAGGCCAAATCCATAGATTTTCTGTAATGACATCTGCTGGACACAAGTTGACAATGCAGTCATGAACATGAGCCCGCCCCTATGTTTTCTTTCAGCCAATCAGCAACGTTGTTTACAGTCACAGTTCATTCCAAAATGGAGGAAGTTCACAGGTAGCATGCGAGCTAGCTGAAAAACTTGGGGAAATACCTTTGTGGATTGTATCTACATAGGAAATGAGGTCTTCAGATATGTAGCTACATATATATCAGAAAGGTGTTTCGTTTGAGAGAAAATATAATGGGATCATCGTTGTCTTTACAAAAGGTTGGTTAACCACAGGAGCACTGGCCCTTGATCATGACTCTCAGTTCCATTACATTACACATAAATCATCGGACGAAGGCGTCTTCTGTATGGGGAGGTTTGTTAAGAGCCCCGACCCTCGGTCTGAACATTAAAACGCATCGCTTACTGTACGGTTTTGGAAGCATAAGGACCTTATCTTTCATATCAGCGAGAAATAATTTTCAAAAAACGTGTTAAAATGATACACACCTTTACATGGTTAGTGTTCCCACACGGCCATATCCCCATGTTACAGTGCGTGTTTACGGGAAAACTAATGACTTCAGGTTCTGATCAGCTGTCTGTGTCTCCTAACACCTGTGTATAAACGGAAGAAGTGTTGTTACAGAAAAATACTGTCGGTTAAAAAGATGTTCAGTAAGTGTGTATTTTGTATTTGTGAAATTATTTTGGTGTGATATGAAAGTAGAGAATATATGTTCCTAGAACCGTACCGCAATTGAGAATCGATTCACGTTTAGATGGAGTATTTGGCTGTTTGTTGATTCTCCATTGCGACACGGTTCTAGAAACATAAATCCTCTACTTTCATATCACATTAAAATAATTTCAAATGCAAAATGCACATTTACTGTACACCTTTTTAACCTGTTTTAACACACTTGCAGCCAACAGTAGTTTTCAGTGACCACACGTCTTCCGTTTACACACAGGTTTTAGGAGACACAGATAGCTGTCCCCTGTAGCTCAGTTGGTAGAGCATGGCGCTTGCAACACCAGGGTTGTGGGTTCGTTTCCCACGGGGGGCCAGTATGAAAAATGTACGCACTCACTAACTGTAAGTCGCTCTGGATAAGAGCGTCTGCTCTTATCTTATCTGTCTGTAAATAGCTAATTAGCACAGGTAGTCAACTGTCTTCCGTCTGTTTTCCATAAACTCACTGTAACATGGAGATATGGCCGTGTGGGAACACTAACCCTATAAAGGTGTGTATCAATTTAACATTTCGTTTTTCGTAAATTATTTCTCACTGATATGAAAGATAAGGTCCTTGTGCTTCCAAAACCGTACCGCATGTGATGCGTGTTAACGTTCAGGCCGAGTGTCGGGGCTCTTAAGATAACTCCCCCGTACAGAAGACTCCTTCATCCAATGACTCTTATGTGTAATGTAATGGAACTGAGAGTCATGATCAAGGGCTAGCTAAATATTAGCTCTCGTTCAGCTAGCTACTAGCTCTCATTCACCAAAACCTACACTCCTTAACAGTACATTCTTGGACTAGCTAGCTACCTACCACATCATCCCGTTTCTCTCTCCCCCTTCTCTTTCATTATCACATGATGGTGATGAAATTAGCCTATATGCTTTGTATTTCTACCAGCTGTGTATCCTGTACCTGCTTCACCTGGGATGGCGGATTCCTCAACGTTTTCAACTGCCACGGGTAAAACCTTACCTCAGACTAGGAACTATCCACAGTGTCACAACTGGACTTGGATCAACCACTCCAACTCCTCTTACTCTGAATACCTCAGCCACCACATAAAGTAGCTGACAGACAGCATCACCATCCACAGACAATATTAGACAGACCGCACCTACAGACAGCCAACAGACAAGACCCACAGTCAGTAGCCCTGAGTATAGCCCTGGCCCCAGTCCCTCTAACCCCCCTCCTGCCAAGGCCGATGGCCCTCCACTCGCCCCCACCCACTGTTGCCATAACTGTGTGTAGATCGAACACACAGAGCAGCTCCTAACCTACTACCGTAATGGAGGGTTTGGGAAAGAGAAGGCCCTGGCTGCTATTGAGGAGAACGTACCGGATGAGAAACTGAAAGCCTTCCTGAAGGTGGAGATCAGGATGATGTGTGTCTTTGTGTTTGCCATGGGGGAAAGGGAATGGGGACACTGTATATTTAAAACCTCTCCCTCAGATTTGAATACTGGTATGCATTTTATCGTATGTGTCTATTAAACTGTCATTTCACTTGGTCATGGACATTTCAACTAGTTTTTGTCACTGCAAAATCTTGCATATTCTTACTTAATCTATAGTATTTTACATTAGTAAATCATGTATAATTTCATGCATGCAATTGATAAAATTGTTTTTTCCCCCTCATCAATCTACACACAATTCCCCATAATGACAAAGCAAAAACAGGTTTTTATAAATGTTTGCAAATGTATATAATTTTTTTTTTTTAATATTACATTTACATAAGTATTCAGACCCTTTGATCAGTACTTTGTTGAAGCACCTTTGGCAGCGAATACAGCCTCAAGTCTTCTTGGATATGACGCTACAAGCTTGGTGTGTGTAGATTGATGAGGATTTTTATTTATTTAATCCATTTTAGAATAAGACTGTAACGTAACAAAATGTGGAAAATGTCAAGGGGTCAGAATACATTCTGAATGCACTGTACACATAGCCTAGTGCCATAGTTGCCTACTTTGTTGAAGCATTCAATAGGGTAGGAATAATTATTTTAAAAATCACAATCGCAATGCATTTGATGTTGGGTTTAATTTATTTATGCCATCTGACAGTGTGATATGTTAGTTTCTGCTATTCTGTGACAAATGAACCTGAAAAAGAAATTTCCCTGACACTTGAAATACAATACGCACAATTATGTTTGATGGATTCAATATTTTATTTTTATTTTTATATCAGTTGGTGGTGGATGAGTTGTTTATCTTATTTAATATCTAAGTGTACATTTTAAGTGTAGGTTGATGATGGACAACATTTGTGTGAAATAAATATTGTACTTGTACGACTGAATGAACCCTTTTGTCATTTTCTTTGACCATTTTGACTCTGATATGATATTGACCACTGGAGGGTGGTCTAGTTCAATAATACAGAATTATCATCTGTTGAATAACAAATACGTTTTTGACACCTCTGACATTCAAGTTTTGTTTCCATGTGAGAATAATTGCACAGGAAAGGGGCATTGGTGACATGGGCACTTGGCAGTAAGGAGCATTGTGACATGGGCACTTGGCAGTAAGGAGTATTGTGACATGTAGCATGGTGACATGGGCACTTGGCAGTAAGGAGCATTGTGACATGGGCACTTGGCAGTAAGGAGTATTGTGACATGTAGCATTGTGACATGGGCACTTGGCAGTAAGGAGCATTGTGACATGGGCACTTGGCAGTAAGGAGTATTGTGACATGTAGCATTGTGACATGGGCACTTGGCAGTAAGGAGCATTGTGACATGGGCACTTGGCAGTAAGGAGCATTGTGACATGGGCACTTGGCAGTAAGGAGCATTGTGACATGGGCACTTGGCAGTAAGGAGCATTGTGACATGGGCACTTGGCAGTAAGGAGCATTGTGACATGTAGCATTGTGACATGGGCACTTGGCAGTAAGGAGCATTGTGACATGTAGCATTGTGACATGGGCACTTGGCAGTAAGGAGCATTGTGACATGGGCACTTGGCAGTAAGGAGCATTGTGACATGGGCACTTGGCAGTAAGGAGCATTGTGACATGGGCATTTGGCAGTAAGGAACATTGTGACATGTAGCATTGTGACATGGGCACTTGGCATTAAGGAGCATTGTGACATGGGCACTTGGCAGTAACGAGCATTGTGACATGTAGCATTGTGACATGGGCACTTGGCAGTAAGGAGCATCGTGACATGTAGCATTGTGACATGGGCACTTGGCAGTAAGGAGCATTGTGACATGTAGCATTATTATCACAATTTGTGATTGACTGACTACAGCTAAGGTGAATGAAGTCAACTCAGGATCCTAGTAAAGTGCAGTGTTGTTTGGTGAGATCGATGCCTGGGAGTTTACAATGCAATACACTCTGAAGCAATTATGTATCCTTTCTTTCCATGTCACATGTCACTTAGCCTATGCCTTGTCTAATAAACATTACAATGTTTAGCCACATGATGTAATATTAATCTAATCTATTATATTTATATTACATTATCGGTATTCACTTAACAAAGAGGAATGTAGTACAATACATGGAATGTGCTACGGTCAATGCCATCGGCCAACTAGCCTTTGGCTCTGATGAATATCTCACACTGACATGTGCTCCATACTAGAGGAGCATAGAGGGTGTTCTAGCAGTGACAGGATAAATACTAGAAGTCTGGACAAAACGAAGCCATCTGAGGGGAAGAACTGTTCATATGTGTTGTGTCTGGAGGAATAATTACTGTCCCAGCATTAATCTCATAGGCTACCGATCAGAGTGTGTAGTACATGGACTGATCCCTGACAATACAGTACTTTTTTTTTACATTGATAGTGGCCCTCTGTCTGCTGTCTCTCCTGAGTGATCCTTCACCCTTCATTAACTCCATACACAGAGAGAATGAGTCATAACCTCCTGCTGAGAGTTTAGAGGTGACCAGGCACAGCCAGACCAGACAGACAGACACATCCTCAGGGCAGCATAGCCACATGCAATCTATTTGGTCTGTCATTAATTTGAAATCTAATGCTTGTAGATGATGAGCAAGATTGAAAACAGATTGGTGAATAACCACTGAAGTGAAATAATCCCACTGAGGTGAAATAATCCCGGCCGCACGGTGGGTTTACCCTATGTAATTAATTAACCAGAGAACAGAAGCCAGCCACTATAATCCACAACTGCAGTCAGAGTAATTGTTTTCTGTTTTTCAGAGTGGGGGGGGCTGCAGGCAGTCAAGTGTGCAACCATCTGAGAGCTCATGGATTTGTCTTTAGAGTGAGGTACAAGTGAGTCATCTGGTGAGTCGCCTACCTTGAGGACACTCACAGTAGAGGATTAGCATATTTGGTGCGTTGAGTAACAGTCAATCTGAGATACTCCGGAGGGATGGGCATTGGGGGTTTGTTGACACCCCTTGGCCAGGCCAGCCCAGAGAACCAGGCCCAGAAGATGGATGGAGAGAGGATTACGTAACAGGTGGGAGGGCTGGTGTGTAGGGCGAAGACTGGAAGGTTCTGGTCAGTAGAGATAGGACTGGAAGGTTCTGGTCAGTAGGGATAGGAATGGAAGGTTCTGGTCAGTAGGGCTTGGACTGATAGGTTCTGGTCAGTAGGGCTTGGACTGGAAGGTTCTGGTCAGTAGGGCTAGGACTGGAAGGTTCTGGTCAGTAGGGATAGGACTGGAAGGTTCTGGTCAGTAGGGATAGGACTGGAAGTTTCTGGTAGGTAGGGATAGGACTGGAAGGTTCTGGTCAGTAGGGATAGGACTGGAATGTTCTGGTCAGTAGGGATAGGACTGGAAGGTTCTGGTAGGTAGTGCTTGGACTGGAAGGTTCTGGTCAGTATGGCTAGGACTGGAAGGTTATGGTCAGTAGGGCTAGGACTGGAAGGTTCTGGTCAGTAGGGATAGGACTGGAAGGTTCTGGTAGGTAGGGCTTGGACTGGAAGGTTCTGGTCAGTAGGGCTAGGACTGGAAGGTTCTGGTCAGTAGGGATAGGACTGGAAGGTTCTGGTCAGTAGGGATAGGACTGGAAGGTTCTGGTAGGTAGGGCTAGGACTGGAAGGTTCTGGTCAGTAGGGCTTGGACTGGAAGGTTCTGGTCAGTAGGGATAGGACTGGAGGTTCTGGTCAGTAGGGCTATGACTGGAAGGTTCTGGTCAGTAGGGATAGGACTGGAAGGTTCTGGTCAGTAGGGCTAGGACTAGAAGGTTCTGGTCAGTAGGGATAGGACTGGAAGGTTCTGGTAGGTAGGGATAGGACTGGAAGTTTCTCGACATATGGAGAATCTTCATCACCATCCAAGTCAACAATGTATTATTAGCTACATAATTCATAATCTCTCGTGACAGTCTTATCATTAAATCCAGGAACTGATTTGCTTCTGGGTGCCACATTTACGTCATTCATCCAGTTGATTCATCCACATCTCCATGCAGTTTGGGATCCATTATTATGTGTCTGCATTTAGTTTGAATGATTTTGAAGACCGTGGATAAAATACCATTGAAGGTGTCATCTTGGATTTTATGGAGAACATGCTAGAATACAATCAACACTAAATGCATTCAAGTTATTGCTGCCTTTGTGCTGTAATTAACCTCCATCCATCTCCCTTCACCCCCTCTTCTGCTCCCCGCCCCTTCACAAGGGTCCCCCTGACTCCCACCCCCTGACCCTCCCCCACTGACCCCCACCTCAGGCCAGAGCCACGATAACAGCGGGTCAGGGATGGGAGGCGGGACACTCTTAATCTGCAGAGGGGCCACGAGGAATATAAGAAGTTGGCCAGCCCGGCCTGGCCCTCATAGCCAACCTAGCATAGAGACCCACACATCTGCTGGAGAGAGCTGCGCTCAGCGCCCATGTTCACTTTTCTGGCTAGCCTTCACCGAAGCAGCAGGTGAGTACACCCACCATCCATTCAGACACATAGCCCATGATGACAGAGACTTGATGGATTTTGTAACTGTACTGTTCAACCTTGGAGGGAAGAGAGCAGTTTTTCAAGTAGTAAGAAAGTATACTACTTGCTGAATAGTTGGCACTTGAAGAGGGAATGTGTGTGGGAGAGAGTTTTGAGTGGTGATATTGATATTGGGAGTTTCTTGAATGGATTTAGAGAGAACTACTTTATGACTTTGTAGTGTGGATACATTTTTCAGACCGAGATCTGTTTAATGTTTGAAATGTACCTGCTACATGTAGCAGCTGTAGATTAGACACAAAACAATCACATTTCTGAACATTCTTGTATTTTGTATTGTACATCAGTCAATGTGAATGGAAACATGGCTGAATTTCATATTTCATTTTCTTAGCTGCAACTGCTGCTCAATGCATCATTGTGCATTAAAAGTGACTTCCTATTGAGTTAAACAAAATGCACAATGGATTCCAGTAAGAAACATTCTAGAGCCTTGTGAGCTTTTGGAACACCATCATATGAGGGGTAGATAATAGGATTGGTCGCTTTACCCCCTTTCTGCCTGCTCAGCATATTCTCGGTGTTGTCCTTGTACTAATAAGATTAGCCCAAGTGTAGATGGCTGGCCACTGGCTTGAAATGAGGAAGGAGGGGAGTGGTGGGAAGGGGAGGGGGGCGCTTATTAACCTGAGCTGGGGATTATATGATGAAATTGGGTAATCTTTTAGTTATTCGAGCTAGACATTCATCGGACGTTAAATTACAAGGGCAATACGATCAGTAAGGGGGTTAGGATGAGGTCTATCTGCCAGACAAAGTTAAAGGCCAGGGACTTGTCTTTTAATGAAATGTTCACTTAACCGTGAATTGCTTACTTACGAGCCCTCTCTCAACAATGCAGTTAAAAAGTAAGAAAGTTAACAAATAGATAAAAATAAAATAGTAACACAATAAATTACAATAACGAGGCTATATACAGGTTATATTCTGGCTATAGACAAGGAGTACCGGTACTGAGTCAGTGTACTGGGGTACGAGGTAGTTGGGGGGATTGATTGAGGTAATATGTACATGTAGGTTTGGTTAGGTGATTGAAGTACTATGTACATGTAGGTAGGGGGTGAAAAGCAGAAACTTTGGGTAGCCATTTAATTAACTGTTCAGCAGTCTTATTGCTTTGGGGTAGAAGCTATTTAGGAGCTTTTTGGTCCCAGACTTGGCGCTTCGGTACCGCTTGCCGTGCAGTAGCAGAGAGAACAGACTGTGACTTGGGTGGCTGGAGTCTTTGACAATTTTTAGGGCCTTCCTCTGACACCGCCTGGTATATAGGTCCTGGATGTCAGGGAGCTCACCCCAGTGATGTACTAGGCCATACGCACTAGCCATACAGAAGCCATACAGTTGCCATACCAAGCGGTGATGCAGCCAGTCAATACTCCAAATGGTCAATACTGAATTGATAACACCAAGCTATGACAATGTGAGTTCTATCATGAAGTGTGGATGTAATACAATCTGTTTCTCTCTCTCATTTCCCCAGTTGAGGAGATTTCATCAAGACGACTTTACATCAGAGAGGGATTGAACACATAACCACCTGCACACACCAATCAGCTAACTACTAACCATGAATCTCGAGGTCCCCAAGTTGGAGATCAAGTCTGCCACCCGTGTCACCGGAGGCCCTGCAACACCACGCAAGGGACCCCCTAAATTCAAGCAGAGGCAGACTCGCCAGTTCAAGAGCAAGCCCCCCAAGAAGGGAATCCAGGGGTAAGGCCACATTCATTGGGTTTCTTAGTCTCAAACAGGCATTCGACAAGGGCATAAAAAACATTTTCACGAGGTCTGATTGTAAATAAATGATCTCTGTCTCCTTTACAGTTTTGGCGATGATATCCCTGGAATGGAGGGTTTAGGCACTGGTACGTTCATTATTACTGTTCACCTGCTCTGCCTTCCTTAAAAAGTGTAGAAAACCGTACTGTAGGGTTTGCGTGGCCTACTGACTGTTACTGAACGTGACGTGTGTTTCCTCTGCAGACATCACAGTGATCTGCCCCTGGGAGGCCTTCAACCACCTGGAGCTTAGCGAGCTGGCCAAATATGGTATCATCTAAGTCCTCCTGACCTTCACCATCCATCCCACAGTCCTCTGCATCCACCTCCATCTACTTCAAACCATGCATCTGCCTCGAGCCCTCTCACTGGGTTTGACTGGAGCTATCAAACATATACCAAAGCCAAGAACTGTCTGCAAAAAAAAAAGGGTGGGGGGGGGGGGGGAAGAAAGCGGGACAGAAAAAGAACCGTCTACACTCTTATCTAGAACCTAAAAGGGTTCTTTGGCTGTCCCCATAGGAGAACCCTTTGTAGACCCCTTTTTGGTACTAGGTAAAACCCGTTTGGTTCCAGGTAGAACCCTTTTGGGTTTCATGTAGAACCCTTTCTACATGGAACCCAAAAGGGTTCTACTTCTGCCTTGAACCAAAAAGGGTTCTACCTGGAACAAAAAAGGGTTCTCCTATGGGGACAGCCAAGAACCCTTTTGGAACCCTTCTAAGAGTGTATCCATCTTTCACTGGTTTCTTGTTTTGTTTCTGCAGCCAAAGTTCACGTCATACAACACGTCTGCTCATGATTAGGACTCTGTTCTGGTATCGCTGTCTATCTATTATCTGGTTTGCAACGATATTCTATCTAGCAGCAACCGGCAGCCATTTTCCCCGTCTCTCCTCCTCTATCTCCACACGCTTCTATTCTTCTTTCCTCTTCTTCACACGGAACACAACAAACTACACTTACGAAAGCAAAGCAGCCTCAACCTTGAGTAAACAAACAAGTGACATACCCGTGAAATGGGTGGGTTCTCATTTCATGTGCCTCGGCACCTCTGCTGTCGTCATAGACACCTGCCCATCTATGCCGAATATTACACATATAAAACATGACTTCTGTAGAGATGAGACAGCTGCTGGTCATTGCTGAGCGTAAACTGTAATCTGTAA
The DNA here is from genome assembly GCF_020615455.1 of Coregonus clupeaformis. Classification (NCBI taxonomy): domain Eukaryota; kingdom Metazoa; phylum Chordata; class Actinopteri; order Salmoniformes; family Salmonidae; genus Coregonus; species Coregonus clupeaformis. The sequence continues at coordinate 41,670,387 of NC_059222.1, read as the reverse complement.
TCTGTCACTGGGACAATGTGGATGAAGCTACGTCCCTTTTTCTCCTCCCTCAGTCTCACCTATCCTTTACTGGTACACAAACACAACTTGAACAGAACCAGGAATAGAACGTTCTATCCTGTTTAACTCCGGCATCCCCATACATCTTTACCCCCTCATTCTCTTACACTGCTTTTCTATATTTTGTATAATCAACGATTTATGACTATCTTTATTATATAATATGTATATTCTAACTAAGTATTCTCAGGGATAGAAGCTTGTTTAATGGCTCGGAGAAAAACACGTTGTCGTTGGCAATTTTGGCTCTTGCTGCCGTTACTTTATACATTATATAAATTATTAAATGACATGGAACAGTGGAGGCTGGTGGGAGGAGCTATAGTAGGACGGGCTCATTGTAATGGCTGGAATGGAATAAATGGAACAGAGTCGGACATGTGGTTTCCATATGTTTGATGTGGTTGATACCATTCCACTCATTTACAATGAGCCAATCCTCCTATAGCTCCTCCCACCAGCCTCCACTGACATGGACTGGAGATTAACGTGTGTGCAGCATTACGATAACTGATGTAGATGGCATTGACAGCCACTGCTCAGATTCCCCACGAACCTCAGATGTCAAACTCGATTCCAAATGTGATTCTCACCTGATAATTTTTTTTTTTTTATTTTTTTTATTTTTTTTTTAGTCATTTAGCAGACGCTCTTATCCAGAGCGACTTACAGGAGCAATTAGGGTTAAGTGCCTTGCTCAAGGGCACATCGACAGATTTTTCACCTAGTCGGCTCGGGGATTAGAACCAGCGACCTTTCGGTTACTGGCACTATGCTCTTAACCACTAAGCTACCTGCCGCCCATACTGTGATTGGGCGGTAGTAGTTGATGTCTCGTGTTGTTGTTGTTGTTGTGCTTCATCTTTTTTAAGGTTCTTCATCTTCCTCAATGCTCATGTTGACATCTCTTTGTCATCTTTATATAGTTGAGCATTTCGTCTCTATTTCGTTCATCTCATTCCTTCATTATCACGCTTACCATCTTTTTGTTTGCTTGTGTTTCACTGTAGTTTCATATCCATTTCAATTGTATATTTCATTGTATCATATTTCTGAATATCAATGTTCCATTTTAATAGCATATATCATTAATAGATGTATTTATTATATGTTGGCATGTTCTCTGTCTTTTACTTTGTCCATCGCATGTTGGCTTTGTGTCCTGTGTGTAGTGTTGCATGCTCATCTTGTCATTATTAGTGTTTTCATTATGTTCACTGTATTTTATAGTTGTACGCTGCAGTTTATGTTGTGTAATCATGTAGAAGACAATCTTTCCTCATCATTATCTCTGCGTCATCTCATAAAGGTCAATCATTCGTAGTGACCTTTCTCACCATATAGCCTAGTGTGTATTTTATAATTGTAGTTCATTTCATCTCTAGATAGAACATTTCCCTCCACAGTCCCTCGACCAATCTGCACTAATACTGGCATCCATGCAAAATTATGGCACTGATTATACTGTGGCAGACCAAGGGGTTTAAGACGTTTACACAGATCAGACACAGGTGTGATACCTCAGTTTCAAGGTGTTTATTTCAAACATTAAAGAAACAGAAAAGAGTTCCGGTCTACTCCAGGAGACCTCTTCCTGGTTACCGTCTTCTGGGCTCCGGGGAATGCTGTCTCCTCTGGGGTAGAACACCGAGCCCCTCGGTTCTAGCAGACCGTGTGGACGTCTATCGGGTAGCAACCTCTCACTACCTCCAACCCTCCCGTGTGCTGCCCTCCTGGCAGCTTTATGGGCCCCGTACGGCTGGTGAGCAATCAGCCCCTTGAGTACTCACCAGCCTCAATCAGCCCCAATTAGTCCTGGCCGGAGGACCCGTCGAGACCTGGCACGTCCAGCAGAGGGAGCCACTGCCGCGTGATGTAGACTCTGTATGTCACCAGACCTCGACGCGTCTCCCCCTGGTGGCTCGTCCGTGGTACGCCACAATACATATTGAAGAATCACTTGATAACATTTACCCTCTAGTTCTTTCATGTTCTTCATTTTTTCTTTTCTCAGATTAGTTTCTTTACCTCCTGTTCTGATAAATGAACTGAAGGCCATGGAATCATATTATTTTGTGTTGGAATAGTCACCCTGGAATACTCACCCTGGAATACTCTGGAATACTCTGGAATACTCACCCTAACAAGTTACAGAAGGGGCTTAGCATTGAATGATTGGTAAGAAGGGATGTGAAAGATGGACGCTTCAGCAGACAACATGTAGGTCGACTCTCATGTCATCAGAGCCCTGTCCTCTCTACAGTATCAAATCCAAATAAAAAATGGAAAATAAATACTTTGCCTGGTTAATTTTTCTATCCAAATATGTTAGTACAAAGATACAATATCGAGAAAAAAATAATATTCCTACCTCATAGCTCTATCTGGCATATACAAATTATAATTTCCCGCCACTGGCACAAGTTGAGACCAGTTCATGAAGCTCTTCCACAAAGAATTGCATTTCCAGACATATATCTTGGGTGATGTTACTATTTATTGCAGATATAAAAGATCAACGACAAACTTTGCATAGAATAAGTACCGTAACCGTACAATGTAGAAAACGTTCAATTTTGACGGTAAAACTATATTATATCAAAGATTATCTATTATATTTACAAGATACCCAAGTGCCAGCTCGAACAATGGAAATGTAGAACATGTCCTCAATGAGTGAAGGCAAGTGAGATCAGGTGCATCCATTCTAGTCAATGAGAGGGTAGATACTCGTGTGAACAAAAGGTAACTAAGTCGTTTTTCTCAAGGTTACTGGAATGCCACGTGTATCCACTTATATCAGTACATTTGTAACAGCCTTATTATTACAAAACGTCTATTCTATCAAATAAGCCTCACAAAATTCAACACCGTCTCATAGACCTCTATACAAAAAGGGCTTTTCATACGCAGACAGATTCTGGGCGGAGTAAATCCTCTAGTGTCGCCTCTTCCTCTCTGATTGTATGCTCTCTCTTCTCACCTGTGCTAACACTTCCTGGTCACCTGTGTAGTACTGGACATGTGACCAGTGTGACCTATAACCCCACGTGAACCTCACCAGCAATACTGTATATAATGAGGAGATGGTCTTGTCTCCGCCCTAACAATGGGAATCTTGTCCCAAAGATGGGAAGGCAGGAGATCTGCTTATCGGTCTACTTATCAATCTGCTTATCGGTCTGCTTATCGGTCTACGTATCAATCTGCTTATCAGTCTGCTTATCGGTCTACTTATCAATCTGCTTATCAGTCTGCTTATCGGTCTGTTTATCAGTCTACTTATCAATCTGCTTATCGGTCAGATTATCGGTTAGTTTATCGGTCTGCTTATCGGTCTACTTAACAATCTGCTTAATGGTCTGCTTATCGGTCTGCTTATCATTCTACGTATCAATCTACTTATCGGTCTGCTTATCGGTCTACTTATCAATCTGCTTATCAGTCGGCATTACAGTCTGCTTATCAATCTACTTATCGGTCTACTGATCAATCTGCTTATCGGTCTGCTTATCGGTCTGCTTATCAGTCTACTTATCGATCTGCTTATCGGTCTGCTTATCAGTCTGCTTATCGGTCTGCATATCAGTCTGCTTATTGCTTTATTCCCGCGTGGACAGATTTTGACGCGAGGTGGAGTAATAGCAGCTGGTAGAGCGTTATCAGTCGACGCGACATGGAGGCAAATTCAAGATACAAGAACCATTTGAACAGTTTGCTACCAGAGTGGATGAAGGAGCGGAAATATCAAATCAAATCAAATTTTATTTGTCACATCAAATCAAATCAAATTTTATATGTCACATACACGTGTTTAGCAGATGTTATTGCGGGTGTAGCGAAATGCTTGTGCTTCTAGCTCCGACAGGGCAGTAATATCTAACAAGTAATATCTAACAATTTCATAACATATACCCAATACACACTAATCTAAGTAAGGAATGGAATTAAGAATGTATACATATATGGACAAGCAATGACAGAGCGGCATGGACTAAAATACAGTAGAATATTATAGAATACAGTATATACATATGAGATGAGTAATGCAAGATATATAAACATTATTAAAGTGACCAGTGTTCCATTTCTTAAAGTGGCCAGAGATTTCAATAGGCAGCAGCAGCCTCTAATGTTCTAGTGATGGCTATTTAACAGTCTGATGGCCTTGAGATAGAAGCTGTTTTTCAGTCTCTCTGTCCCAGCTTTGATGCATTTGTATTGACCTCGCCTTCTGGATGATAGCGGGGTGAACAGGCAGTGGCTTGGGTGGTTGATGTCCTTGATGATCTTTTTGGCCTTCCCGTGGCATCGGGTGCTGTAGGTGTCCTGGAGGGCGGGTAGTTTGCCCCCGGTAATGCGTTCGGCAGACCACACCACCCTCTGGAGAGCCCTGCGGTTGTGGGTGGTGCAGTTGCCATACCAGGCGGTGATACAGCCCGACAGGATGCTCTCAATTGTGCTTCTGTAAAAGTTTGTGAGGGTTTTAGTTGCCAAGACAAATTTCTTCAGTCTCCTGAGGGTGAAGAGGCTCTGTTGTGCCTTCTTCACCACACTGTCTGCGTGAGTGGGTGGGCCATTTCAGTTTGTCAGTGATGTGTATGCCAAGGAACTTGATGTTTTCCACCTTCTCCACTGCAGTCCCATCCATGTGGATAGGGGGGTGCACCCTCTGCTGTTTCCTGAAGTCCACGATCATCTCGTTTGTTTTGTTGACGTTGACTGAGAGGTTATTTTCCTGGCACCACACTCCCAGAGCCCTCACCTCCTCCCTGTAGTCTGTCTCATCAATGTTGGTAATCAAGCCTACTTCTGTTATGTCGTCTGCAAACTTGATGATTGAGTTGGAGGCGTGCTTGGCCACGCAGTCATGGGTGAACAGGGAGTACAGGAGGGGGCTGAGCACGCACCCTTGAGGGGCCCCAGTGTTGAGGATCAGCGAAGTGGAGATGTTGTTTCCTACCTTCACCACCTGGGGGTGGCACGTCAGGAAGTCCAGGACCCAGTTACACAGGGCGAGGTTCAGACCCAGGACCTCAAGCTTAGTGATGAGATTGGAGGGTACTATGGTGTTGAATGCTGAGCTAATGTCAATGAACAGCATTCTTACATCGGTATTCCTCTTGTCCAGATGGAATAGGGAAGTGTGCAGTGTGATGGCGATTGCATCGTCTGTGGATCTAGTTGGGCGGTAAGCAAATTGAAGTGGGTCTAGAGTGACAGATAAGGTAGAGGTGATATGATCCTTGACTAGTCTCTCAAAGCACTTCATGATGACAGAGGTGAGTGCTACGGGGCGATAGTCATTTAGTTCAGTTACCTTTTCTTTCTTGGGTACAGGAACAATGGTGGCCATCTTGAAGCATGTGGGAAAAGCAGACTGGGAAAGGGAGAGATTGAATATGTCCATGAACACACCAGCCAGCTGGTCTGCGCATGCTCTGAGGACACGGCTAGGGATGCCTTCTGGGCCGGCAGCCTTGGGGGGGTTAACATGCTTAAATGTCTTACTCACGTCGGCCATGGAGAAGGAGAGCCCACAGTCCTTGGTAGTGGGCCGCGTCGGTGGCACTGTGTTATCCTCAAAGCGGGCGAAGAAGGTGTTTAGCTTGTCCGGAAGCAAGACGTCGACCCTGCCACATACGTCTCGTGTCTGAGCCGATGAGTTGCGACTCCACTTTGTCTCTATACTGATGTTTTGCCTGTTTAATTGCCTTGTGGAGTGAGTAGCTACACTGTTTGTATTCTGCCACATTCCCAGTCACCTTGCCATGGTTAAATGCAGTGGTTTGCGCTTTCAGTATTGCGCGAATGCTGCCATCTATCCACGGTTTCTGGTTAGGGTAGTTTGTAATAGTCACTTTGGGCGCAACATCTCCTATACACTTCCTGATAAACTCAGTCACCGTTTCAGTGTATTCGTCTAAATTATTTTCGCAAGCTACCCGGAACATATCCCAGTCCACGTGATCAAAACAATCTTGAAGCGGGGATTCCGATTGGTCAGACCAGCGTTGAATAGTCCATAGCACGGGTACTTCCTGTTTGAGTTTCTGCCTATAGGAAGGGAGGAGCAAAATGGAGTCGTGGTCAGACTTCCCTAATGGAGGGTGGGCAAGGGCCTTATAACCATCCCGGAAGTTCGAATAGCAACGGTCGAGAATTTTAGCAGCCTGTGTACAACAGTCGATATGTTGATAGAACTTCGGCAGCCTAGTCCTCATATTTGCTTTGTTAAAATCCACGGCTACAACAAATGTAGCCTCAGGATATGTGGTTTCCAGTTTGCATAAAGTCCAGTGAAGTTTTTTGAGGGCCGTCATGGTATCGGCTTGAGGGGGGATATACACGGCCGTGACTATAACCAAAGAAAATTATCTTGTGAGATAATACGGTCTGCATTTGATTGTGAGGTATTCTAGGTCGGGTGAACAAAAGGACTTGAGTTCCTGTATGTTACTACAATTACACCATGAGTCGTTAATCATGAAACACACACCTCCGCCCTTCTGCTTCCCGGAGAGATATTTATTTCTGTCTGCGCGATGAACTGAGAACCCATCTGGTTGGACCGATTTCAACAGACTATCCAGAGAGAGCCATGTTTCTGTGAAACAAAGTAAAAAAAAAAAAAAAATGTTACAGGCCCTGATGTCTCTCTGGAAAGAAATCCTTGCCCTGAGCTCGTTGACCTTGTTATCCAAAGACTGAACATTAGTGAGAAATATACTTGGAAGCGGTGGGTGGTGTGCACGCCTCCTAAATCGAACCAGCAGGCCGCTCCGAGTGCCTCTCCTCCGCCGGTGATGTTTTGGGTCAGCCGCTGGAATCAGTTCAGTTTCCCTGGGGAGAGCAAACACAGGATCTGCTTCTGGAAAGTCGTATTCCTGGTCGTAATGCTGGTGAGTTATCACCGCTCTGATATCCAATAGTTTTTCCCGGCTGTATGTAATGATACAAAACACTTTCTGAGCTAATAATGTAAAAAATAATACATAAAAAAACAAAATACCGCAAAGTTTCCTAAGAGCTAGTCGCGAGGCCGCCATCTTCGTCTGCGCCAGGATATGGACCAAATACAACAGGTGTAGACCTTACCATGAAATGCTTACTTACAAAACCTTAAACAACAATGCAGTTCAAGAAATAGAGTTAAGAAAATATCTACTAAATAAACTAAAGTAAAAAATAAAATAAAAAGTAACACCATAAAATAACAATAACGAGGCTATATACAGTGGGTACTGGTACCGAGTCAATGTGCGGGGGTACAGGTTAGTCGAGGTAATTTGTACATGTAGGTAGGGGTAAAGTGACTAGGAATAGATAATAAACAGCGAGTAGTGGTAGTGTAAAAACAAAGCAAAGGGGGGTCAATGTAAATAGTCCAGGTGGCCATTTGATTAATTGTTCAGCAGTCTTATGGCTTGGGGGTAGAAGCTGTTAAGGAGCCTTTAGGACCTAGACTTGGCGCTCCGGTACCGCTTGCCGTGCAGTAGCAGAGAGAACAGTCTATGACTTCGGTGACTGGAGTCTTTGAAAATATTTTGGGCCTTCCTCTGACACCGCCTAGCATATAGGTCCAGGTTGGCAGGAAGCTTGGCCCCAGTGATGTACTGGGCCGTACACACTACCCTCTGTAGCGCCTTACGGTCGGATGCTGAGCAGTTGCCATACCAGGCGGTGATGCAACCGGTCAGGATGCTCTCGATGGTGCAGCTGTATAACTTTTTGAGGATCTGGGGACCCATGCCAAATCTTTTCAGTCTCCTGAGGGGGAAAAGGTGTTGTCATGCCCTCTTCACAACTGTCTTGGTGTGTTTGACCCATGATAGTTTGTTGTTGATGTGGACAACAAGGAACTTGAAACTCTCGACCCGCTCCACTACAGCCCCGTCGATGTTAATGGGGGCCTGTTCGGCCCTCCTTTTCCTGTAGTCCACGATCAGCTCCTTTGTCTTGCTCACATTGAGGGAGAGGTTGTTGTCCTGGCACCACACTGCCAGGTCTCGGACCTCCTCCATATAGGCTGTCTCATCATTGTCGGTGATCAGGCCTACCACTGTTGTGTCGTCAGCAAACATAATGATGGTGTTGGAGTAGTGCTTGGCCACGCAGTCGTGGGTGAACAGGGAGTAAAGGAGGGGACTAAGCACGCACCCCTGAGGGGCCCCAGTGTTGAGGATCAGCGTGGCAGATGTATTGTTGCCTACCCTTACCACCTGGTGGCGGCCCGTCAGGAAGTCCAGGATTCAATTGCAGAGGGAGGTGTTTAGTCCCAGGGTCCTTAGCTTAGTGATGAGCTTTGTAGGCACTATGATTTTGAACACTGAGCTGTAGTCAATGAACAGCATTCTCACATAGGTGTTCCTTTTGTCCAGGTCGGAAAGGGCAATGTGGAGTGCAATTGAGATTGCGTCATCTGTGGATCTGTTGGGGCGGTATGCAAATTGGAGTGGGTCTAGGATTTCCGGGATGATGGATGTGATGTGAGCCATGACCTGCCTTTCAAAGCACTTCATGGCTACCGACATGAGTGCTACGGGGCGGTAGTCATTAAGGCAGGTTACCTTCGCTTTCTTGGGCACAGGGACTATGGTGGTCTGCTTGAAACATGTAGGTATTACAGATTCAGTCAGGGAGAGGTAGAAAATATCAGTGAAGACACTTGCTATTTGGTCCGCACATGCTCTGAGTACATGTCCTGGTAATCCTTCTGACCTCTTGGCCTTGTGAATGTTGACCTGTTTAATGGTTTTGCTCACATCGGCTACGAAGAGTGTGATCACACAGTCGTCCAGAACAGCTGGTGCTCTCATGCATGCTTCAGTGTTGCTTGCCTCGAAGCGAGCATAAAATACATGTAGCTCGTCTGGTAGGCTCGCGTCACTGGGCAGCTCACGGCTGGGTTTCCCTTTGTAGTCCGTAATAGTTTGCAAGCCCTGCCACATCCGACGAGCATCAGAGCCGGTGTAGTAGGATTCAATATTAGTCCTGTATTGACTCTTTGCCTGTTTGATGGTTTGTCTGAGGGCATAGCGGGATCTCTTATAACCGTCCGGATTAGTGTCCCGCTCCTTGAAAGTGGCAGCACCATTTGGTGTGACGCAGACCCATGGAGAGCGTGGTGAAACAGAGAACACACTGACTGTCCTGCTGAGTCTTTACCGAACGAAGTCAAGTTAGGTCTCCGCCTTATCTTAGCTCATTGGTCACCATAGCAACACCCACCCGTAGTATGCGCTCCAGCAGGTATATCTCACTGGTCATCCCCAAAGCCAACACGTCCTTTGGCCGCCATTCCTTCCAGTTCTCTGCTGCCAATGACTGGAACGAACTGCAAAAATCTCTGAAGCTGGAAACTCTTATCTCCCTCACTAACTTTAAGCATCAGTTGTCAGAGCACCTTACCGATCACTGCACACAGCCCTTCTGAAATTAGCCCACACAACTACCTCATATTGTTATTTATTTTGCTCATTTGCACCCCAGTATCTCTATTTGCACATCATTTTACATTTTAGTCATTTAGCAGACACTCTTATCCAGAGCGACTTACATAAGCAATTAGGGTTAAGTGCCTTGCTTAAGGGCACATCGACAGAATTTTCACCTAGTCGGTTCGGGGATTAGAACCAGCGACCTTTCGGTTACTGGCACAACGCTCTTACCCACTAAGCTACCTGCCGCCCTCTTGCACATCTATCATTCCAGTGTTAATACTAATTGTAATTATTTTGCACTATGGCCTATTTATTGCCTTACCTCCATAACTTGCTACATTTGCACACACTGTATATATATTTTCTGTGGTATTTCTGACTTTATGTTTTGTTTTACCCCATATGTAACTCTGTGTTGTTGTTTTTATCGCACAGCTTTGCTTTATCTTGGCCAGGTCGCAGTTGTAAATGAGAACTTGTTCTCAACTGGCTTACCTGGTTAAATAAAGGTTAAATAAAATAAAATAAATAAAAAGCTTGTGTCAGTTATCCTGTGAGAGCTTTTGTCAGTGGAAAAAGCTGTGTGTTAACTGTAGGGGTACCTATGTTGCTGGAGATCAGAAGTGTCCGGTGAAATAAAGGCAGGTCAAGGTTGCCATGATCAGAGTAATGCAGAAGGTGGTGTATGCTGAGGCAGTGGAGAGAGTAGTAGAGGAAGATGGGTCCAGGGCGAGGGATCCTAAGATTAGGCCGAGGTCAATAGAGAGTGATAGGAATTACATGTGCTTCAGTAAGGTTGGCTTCTTAGCGTTCATAGCTATGGTTATCAACTGTACTGCAGAAATGGAATGTAAATCACAGAAAATAGATGTTATGGTGGCAGCTGCATACTTGGGTGTATGTGTACAAGATTTTACTGCAGAAGAGTTACAAGGTGTGTTGAACGATAGTGTCCCGTCCTCCCAGGGTGCCAGCCTGGTGTAGGATCAGATAGGGCCAAAGTAGTGGAATAGTGGTGAGGTTTTAATGGGTGTAGGGTTAGTTGGTAACGCAATTGTTCTTCCCTTTCCCGTGTCTTTTTTCCCTCCCCTTTTGGTGTCACAAAGTGTAATGAATTCACACTCCAGTACAGTAGGCGGACACAGCCCACACAGTAGGTGGCGGCATGAACCTTTAAGGAATGTTTTCGGACCGCCATAATGAAGAAGAAAATAATAGAAATAATGAAAATGAAAATGAAAATGAAAATGTTGACGTAGTCGACCATCTTGCTTGGTTGTAAATAGTTACCACAGCCACAAAGTCAAAATGGTCTGTATCGTAAAAATACATCAAAACTAAAATTAGCCTTTTGGTCTTCATTTAAGGTGAGACATAATGTTAGCAGTGTGATTACGTTTAAGTTTAGGATTAGGTTTAAAATCCGATTTTAAGAAGAAACATTTGAGCAATAGGCGGGGTTTAGCCATAATTATGACTTTGTGTAACTAGTGACGACTCTCTCACTTCACCTCTTCCTCTTTGCCCTAACGTGCACAGTAAAGCAGGCCAAAATGGCTCCTACAAAAAGTGTAGGGCTCGTCAATTTGAACAACAGCCAACTAATTACTCGTATTTTTGTTATCCCTTAATTTTAATTAAATATGTTTACTTTATCAAGGGCGTAATAACCTGGGAATCCTGCTAAAATAAAGTAGCGGAATGATTTTATATTAATTGTTTCACTCGGGCAGTTGCTGAGGAGGGACACTATAGGGTACGGACTTGTTATCGTGTAACGCCCGGTGTTTGAGTTTTGGGATGGAGTTTCGTTGACTGTCTTGTCAGTCGATTTTTAATCTCTGATATCGTTCTATTTTGTTACACAGCGAAATACATCGGGAGCACAAACCCGAACATCATGGCAGAAAATATTGTAAGTATTACAACACATTGTAGTTATTGATAAAATATTGTGGATTGTTAGCCGGCTAGGTAGCTAACTTCGCTAGCTAACGTTACCGAAGTCTGATGATCGGAGTGATGAGGCAGCAGAATTAGCCACTTGCTAGCGTCACTAGAATGACAGGGCCTAGATAACTGCTAACTCACTGTTAGCAAGCTTAGCTGGTCAGAAATGTTTGAATTAAAATGTGCCCAAATGTACGGTCGTTTTAATTAAAATATAATATATTTAATAGACAAGTAAATAGCATATTACGTTAACTAAGTAACGTTATCTTTGTAACGTTATTGGTTTTGAGAAATGCGTGGACGTTCACTTTGACAAAGGGGACATTGCTGTTGACTTTAAGTAGCTAGCTTGCTACCTACAGTACCTGTTAGCAAGCTAACCGGTTTTATCAACATAACCCTGGGGCTCTAATTTGTTTTGCAAGAAAGAAGCAACAGCTAGCTAACTAAAAAAAAAAAAAAGAAAGCTAGTCAGTGTTCATAGCTTGTATTCAACGTGGCTATTTGTTTTTATTTTAACTAGCTAACGTTAGTTAGCCACAAGATCGGCTAGCTAACTTTAACTAGTGTTGTTTTTCTTTGCTCATTCGAGGTAAAACAATCCAACTAACTAGCTAATGACCAGAAAACCAGTCACTGGTAATTTAGCCAGCCCATGGCATGATAGAAGCTGCTCATGTCATTTAAAATTCCTAACTAACTAGATTCGTTAACTGATCTAGCTAACGTTACTGTTAATTTACAATCACAACCACATTATTGCTTGTGAATTATGACATTTTACATTTTAGTCATTTAGCAGACGCTCTTATCCAGAGCGACTTACAGTTAGTGAGTGCATACATGTTCATACTGCCCCCCCGTGGAAAACGAACCCCACAACCCTGGCGTTGCAAGCGCCATGCTCTACCAACTGAGCTACAGGGGACAGTGTCATGTCTTCAGTGGGTTGCAGTTGCAAGAAATATAACCTAGCCAGTTAATGGTTCATCGAATTAGCCGATGAGTCATGATCAATATGGTTGCCCCAATGGATGTATTTGATTTGGCAAAGCAATCTACATTTTAAGGGAAACAATATATTATGGTGTGGAGAAATGTAATGTTTTTCCTAATTTACAGATCATCAGGGTTCAGTCCCCGACCGGGATGAAGAAGATCCCTGCCACCAAGAAGGAGACAGCAGCCGCTTTCCTCAATAAGGTATTAAAGTATGGACACATGCTATGAAGACAAACATGGGCTCTCAGTGGTACTGTAGGCTATATGGTTGGGCCATATACAACAACAAACGCATGGGGAAACTTGTGGTTCTTTGTCATTCTGTTGTCATATTCATAGCACATTCTGTCCAAATGTGCTATTGGCCAGCTAGCATCAGAAGATAGACATACAACTCTATCTCCCTCTTGCTCTCCCTGTGCCTAGCCTGTGCTCAACCTCAGTGTTAATTTATGTATGAAGCAGGCAGCTCTGCAGGAAAGGGAGGGTGTTTCTGCAGTGTTCCCCCCTTGCCTGTGCACTGTACAGTTTATGAGCTTGAGCCATCCACTGTTGATGGATCTGATGCATGGCTCAGCAGAGACATGTACGTGTAGGGAGAGCTGTGAGTTATGTGGAGAGAGAATGGTGTGCAATGCAATGCTTTTAAACAGCACGCTATAAATAGATTTACCACAGCAGCTGCTTGCTATCCTGCCAGGTAGCGATTTAAAACCCATTGGGAGTACCTAGCTACCTTCCAGTAAGGGTTGTTAGCATATCATAGAATTGTATTCCATTTCCATTTCAAACCCACCTCATCTAGCCAGATTGTGTTTGGATGAAATGGATATGAATGTCTAACTGTGGCTTAGCAGCATTATAGAATAACAGTGAAATATGGGCAATGCCTTGGGCACAACTGGACCTCAGCGACTGCGAGACAGTATTGGGTAGGAAATCGATTAAATAGCTTAAGTGGGAGTCAAAATTCCACATCAGTGACTGAAAATCAGGAGTGGCCGGCTGTTTGGTCACAGTGAAGGGTTGCCTTGCCTGCGGCAGTACCCCATTAAAAATGCATGTCTTTTAGTTAAAAAAGAAATGTGTTGCAGATCAATGGAGAGTATTTTTCTTCACATGTGCAGTCACTCAGTCAGTGATGGGGGGGATATGGAGACGGAGAGTTGCATGAAGAGCTCAGAGAGAGGCATTAATTAACCCATAAGAGTCTAAGCCGGGGGGGGGGATGGGGGGTTCTAGTTAGCTATATGGAATTGTTTAAGAAGGTCATACCAAGGATCATTTTGCTATTTGATTTAGAATTTTAAGACCCCATTGAAGGATACACATTTTTAAAAAGCTTTTTTTATGAACTATTGTTTTGGGCCTTACTGCTATTAGCGCATTCAAACACATTGAATAACATATTCACTACATGGAACAACAGATAGTCCCCACAAAAAAAATCTAAAGGAAGTTGGTTCTGAAGTGTCTGTCCTATATCTGAGACATATAAGAAAGATCACCGTTGTCTGCACACAGCCATGCAATCTCCATAGACAAACATTGGCAGTAGAATGGCCTTACTGAAGAGCTCAGTTACCGTCATAGGATGCCACCTTTCCAACAAGTCAGTATGTTACATTTCTGCCCTGCTAGAGCTGCCCCGGTCAACTGTAAGTGCTGTTATTTTGAAGAGGAAACATTTAGGAGCAACAACGGCTCAGCCGCAAAGCAGTAGGCCAGACAAGCTCACAAAACGGTACCGCCGAGTGCTGAAGCGCGTAGCGCATAAAAATAGTCTGTCCTCGGTTGCAACACTCACAACAGAGTTCCAAACTGTCTCTGAAAGCAACGTCAGCACAATAACTGTTTGTCTGGAGCTTCATTACATTTACATCATTTAGCAGACGCTCTTATCCAGAGTGACTTACAAATTGGTGCATTTAACTTATGATAGCCAGTGGTACAACTCCTTTTTATTTTTTTTAATGGGGGGGATTACTTTTAAACTATTCCAGGTATTCCTTAAAGAGGTAGGGTTTCAAGTGGCTCCGGAAGGTGGTCACTGACTCCGCTGTCCTGGCATCGTGGGGGAGCTTGTTCCACCATTGTTGTGCCAGAGCAGCGAATAGCTTTGACTGGGCTGAGCGGGAACTGTGCTTCCGTAGAGGTAGGGGAGCTAGCAGGCCAGAGGTGGATGAACGTAGTGCCCTCGTTTGGGTGTAGGGTCTGGTCAGAGCCTGAAGGTAAGGAGGTGCCGTTCCCCTCACAGCTCCGTAGGCAAGCACCATGGTCTTGTAGTAGATGCGAGCCTCAACTGGAAGCCAGTGGAGTGTGCGGAGGAGCGGGGTGACATGAGAGAACTTGGGAAGGTTGAACACAAGACGGGCTGCAGCGTACTTGATACGTTGTAGGGGTTTAATGGCACAGGCAGGGAGCCCAGCCAACAGCGAGTTGCAGTAATCCAGACGGGAGATGACAAGTGCCTGGATTAGGACCTGTGCCGCTTTCTGTGTGAGGTAGGGTCGTACTCTGCGAATGTTGTAGAGCATGAACCTGCAGGATCGGGTCACCGCTTTGATGTTAGCGGAGAATGACAGGGTCACGCCAAGGTTCTTTGCACTCTGGGAGGAGGACACAATGGAGTTGTCAACCGTGATGGCGAGATCATGGAGCAGGCAGTCCTTCCCCGGGAGGAAGAGCAGCTCCGTCTTGCCGAGGTTCATCTTGAGGTGGTGATCCGACATCCACACTGATATGTCTGCCAGAGATGCGATTCGCCACCTGGTTATCAGAACGGGGAAAGGAGAATATTAATTGTGTGTCGTCTGCGTAGCAATGATAGGAGAGACCATGTGAGGATATGACAGAGCCAAGTGACTTGGTGTATAGAGAGAATAGGAGAGGACCTAGAACTGAGCCCTGGGGGACACCAGTGGTGAGAGCACGTGGTGCGGAGACAGATTCTCGCCACGCCACCTGGTAGGAGCGACCTGTCAGGTAGGACGCAATCCATGAGTGAGCAGCGCCGGAGAGGGTGGAGAGGAGGATCTGATGGTTCACAGTATCAAAGGCAGCAGATAGGTCTAGAAAGATAAGAGCAGAGGAGAGAGAGTTAGCTTTAGCAGTGTGGAGAGCCTCCGTGACACAGAGAAGAGCAGTCTCAGTTGAATGACCAGTCTTGAAACCTGACTGGTTTGGATCAAGAAGGTCATTCTGAGAGAAATAGCAAGAGAGTTGGCTAGAGACGGCGCGCTCAAGAGTTTTGGAGAGAAAAGAAAGAAGGGATACTGGTCTGTAGTTGACATCGGAGGGATCGAGTGTAGGTTTTTTGAGGAGGGGTGCAACTCTCGGTCTCTTGAAGACGGAAGGGACATGGCCAGCGGTCAAGGATGAGCTGATGAGCGAGGTGAGGGAGAAGGTCTCCGGAAATGGTCTGGAGAAGAGAGGAGGGGATAGGGTCAAGCGGGCAGGTTGTTGGGCGGCCGGCCGTCACAAGTCGCAAGATTTCATCTGGAGAGAAAGGGGAGAAAGAAGTCAAAGCATAGGGTAGGGCAGTGTGAGCAGGACCAGCGGTGTCATTTGACTTAATAAATGAGGATCGAATGTCGTCAACCTTCTTTTCAAAATGGTTGAAGAAGTCATCCACAGAGAGGGAGGAGGAGGATTCAGCAGGGAGGAGAAGGTTGCAAAGAGCTTCCTAGGGTTAGAGGCAGATGCTTGAAATTTAGTGGTAGAAAGTGGCTTTAGCAGTGGAAACAGAGGAAGAGAATGTAGAGATGAGGGAGTGAAAAGATGACAGGTCTGCAGGGAGTCTAGTTTTCCTCCATTTCTGCTCGGCTGCCTGGAGCCCTCTTCTGTGAGCTCGCAATGAGTCGTCAAGCCACTGAGCAGGAGGGGAGGACCAAGCCGGCTGGTGGGATAGGGGGACATAGAGAGTCAAAAGATGTAGAAGGGGAGGAGAGGAGGGTTGAGGAGGCAGAATCAGGAGATCGGCGGGAGAAGGATTTAGCAGAGGGAAGAGATGATAGGATGGAAGAGGAGAGAGTAGCGGGAGAGAGAGAGCGAAGGTTGCGACGGCACATTACCATCTGAGTAGGGGCAGAGTGAGTAGTGTTGGAGGAGAGCGAGAGAGAAAAGGATAGAAAGTAGTGGTCGGAGACTTGGAGGGGAGTTGCAGTGAGATTAGTAGAAGAACAGCATCTAGTAAAGATGAGGTCAAGCGTATTGCCTGCCTTGTGAGTAGGGGGTGATGGTGAGAGGGTGAGGTCAAAAGAGGAAAGGAATGGAAAGAAGGAGGCAGAGAGAAATGTGTCAAAGGCAGACGTAGGTAGGTTAAAGTCACCCAGAACTGTGAGGGGTGAGCCATCCTCAGGAAAGGAACTTATCAAGGCGTCAAGCTCATTGATGAACTCTCCAAGGGAACCTGGAGGGCAATAAATGACAAGGATGTTAAGCTTGAATGGGCTAGTGACTGTGACAGCATGGAATTCAAATGAGGAGATAGACAGATGGTTCAGGGGAAAAAGAGAGAATGTCCACTTGGGAGAGATGAGGATTCCTGTGCCACCGCCGTGCTGACCAGATGCTCTCGGGTATGCGAGAACACATGGTCAGACGAGGAAAGAGCAGTAGGAGTAGCAGTGTTTTCTGTGGTAATCCATGTTTCCGTCAGCGCCAAGAAGTCGAGGGACTGGAGGGTAGCATAGGCTGAGATGAACTCTGCCTTGTTGGCCGCAGAACGGCAGTTCCAGAGGCTGCCGGAGACCTGGAACTCCACGTGGGTCGTGCGCGCAGGGACCACCAGATTAGTGCCAGCAGCCACGCGGTGTGAAGCGTTTGTATGGACTGTGCAGAGAGGAGAGAACAGGGATAGACAGACACATAGTTGACAGGCTACAGAAAAGGCTACAATAATGCAAAGGAGATCGGAATGAAATTAACTAAACATCTGGGAAAGCGAGAGAGCGGGGCCTCCCTCACTTACGTTTCACTGAAACACTCAAATATAACTCTCCCAACTTCCACTTCAGAAATTATAATTGATGTAAACAACAGCGGTTCAATGTTTTCTAGGAATAGACTCTAACTTAGTTTATTCAGCTAGCTAACTTGGTAAATGGGTTTCCATAGCTGAGCAGCCGCACACAAGCCTAAGGCCCCTTTAGTTCCAGTGAAAGGAAATCTGAACGCTACAGCATACAATTACATTCTAGAAGATTCTGTGCTTCCAACTTTGTGGCAACAGTTTGGGGAAGGCCCTTTCCTGTTTCAGCATTACAAAGCGACGTGCGCAGGGGACACCTGCTCATCAAACATCTCATTCCAAAATCATGGGCATTATTATGGAGTTGGTCCCCTCTTTGCTGCGATAACAGCCTCCACTCTTCTGGGAAGGCTTTCCACTAGATGTTCGAACATTGCTGCGGGGACTTGCTTCCATTCAGCCACGAGCATTAGTGAGGTTGGGCACTGATGTTGGGCAATTTAAGCCATAGGTGTTCGATGGGGTTGAGGTCAGGGCTCTGTGCAGGCCAGTCAAGTTCTTCCATACCAATCTCGAAAACCATTTCTGTATAGACCTCGCTTTGTGCACGAGGCATTGTCGTGCTGAAACAGGAAAGGGCCTTTCACAAACTATTGCCACAAAGTTGGAAGCACAGAATTGTCTAGAATGTCATTGTATGCTGTAGCGTTAAAGATTTCCCTTCACTGGAACTAAGGGGCCTAGCCCGAACCATGAAAAACAGCCCCAGACCATTATTCCTCCTCCACCAAGTCACTGAGCTCTTCAGTAAGGCCATTCTACTGCCAATGTTTGTCTATTGCGATTGCATGGCTGTGTGATCGATTTCATACACCTGTCAGCAACGGTGTGGCTGAAATAGCCAAACCACTAATTTGAAGGGGTGTCCACATACGTTTGTGTATATGTAGTGTACTTTACTCGAATAAAACAGTTGGATTGAAACCTGCCTAGTGACACCTTTGCTTTAACCTTCCATTTTTTAAAATTGTATACATTTTTTATTTAACCTTTTTATTTAACTAGGCAAGTCAGTTAAGAACATATTCTTATTTACGATGACGGCCAAACCCGGACGACGCTTGGCCAATTGTGTGCCACCCTATGGGACTCCCAATCACGGCCGGATTGTCATACAGACTGGAATTGAACCAGGGTCTGTAGTGACCCTGATCTCTTGGAATTATGAAATATCCTTTGTTGGTGAGATGTAGCCAACAGTACAACAAGGTTGACTTTCTTTACAACACTAAAGCATTATGGATTCGATTAAATCCAAGAGTGCTCACTTAGGCTTGGCAGAAGTGCTCAGAGGGCTCTTATTAGATCTTGGACGTCTCTGCGATAATGACCGTAGACAGTCTTCCTTTCTCCTCTATCAGCCTGTTGTTTGGTAATCCATTTTGACAGTTTAATGGGTAGTGCAAGTAAGTGGCGTGAACGGTCTTTGTAACACACACAGAGTTGATAGCAGGATTAGCAAGACCCTTTTTCTTATTTCATGGGCTTTTAATAGAACATTTTGACACTTTACTTTATACTATAGTCATTATGTACCATGCTCCAGGAAGACAGCCAGGAAAGATGTGGCCGTACTTTATACTATAGTCATTATGTACCATGCTCCAGGAAGACAGCCAGGAAAGATGTGGCCGTACTTTATACTATAGTCATTATGTACCATGCTCCAGGAAGACAGCCAGGAAAGATGTGGCCGTACTCAACCCTCTAAACTAAAGCTCATCATTATCTAGTCTCTTCCCACAGCCGTGTCATGAGTCTGGCAAGCGAGACAGGACTAATCATCATTACTCTATTTCTACTGTCAGGTGGGCAAAGAGTTTGGCTTCACCTCCAACGGCTTCTCCATCTATCTGAACCGCAACAAGACCGACGAGATCCGGTCCCAGAGTAAGACCCTCAGCCTGCTGAAGATCAAGTGAGTTTGGAGCAACATTGGGTTGTTTCCATTGGACCTGAAACACACGTATCACTAGTTGTTGGGCTGCTCCATTTAGCTAGCTACACATGTTGTTATCCATATCGTCACGTCATTGTTTTACCTTGGATTGTCATTATGCTCATTTGTGTGTGTGTTTTTAACGTGTCTAATTCTTCCCTCCCTCTAGACATGGAGACATGCTCTACCTGTACCCCTCGGGCTCCCCGGGACCAGCAGGAGAGACCATGGACGTGGCCACGCCTCACTCGTCATCATCACTTCCCTCCACCTCCCATTCCTCCTCTTCCTCCTCCTCTTCTTCCTCGTCCGTGATGTCACGCTCCCACTCGGCACCCCACATCTCAGAGGACGAGATCGACCAGTACCTGGCCAAGCAGGAGGGAAAGATCTACAGGAACAAAGATCCACAGCTGTAAGAGCTTTATATACTTCCTGTATGTTGTATTGAAGCAAAGACCTACAGGAACAGAGATCCACAGCTGTAAGAGCTTTATATACTTCCTGTATGTTGTATTGAAGCAAAGACCTACAGGAACAGAGATCCACAGCTGTAAGAGCTTTATATACTTCCTGTATGTTGTTGTATTGAAGCAAAGACCTACAGGAGCAGAGATCCACAGCTGTAAGAGCTTTATATACTTCCTGTATGTTGTTGTATTGAAGCAAAGACCTACAGGAGCAGAGATCCACAGCTGTAAGAGCTTTATATACTTCCTGTATGTTGTTGTATTGAAGCAAAGACCTACAGGAACAGAGATCCACAGCTGTAAGAGCTTTATATACTTCCTGTATGTTGTTGTATTGAAGCAAAGACCTACAGGAGCAGAGATCCACAGCTGTAAGAGCTTTATATACTTCCTGTATGTTGTTGTATTGAAGCAAAGACCTACAGGAGCAGAGATCCACAGCTGTAAGAGCTTTATATACTTCCTGTATGTTGTATTCAAGCAACGATCTACAGGAACAGAGATCCACAGCTGTAAGATTTATATACAGAAAGATCTACAGGAACTAGGGATGTGACGAATTGACAATTTTTCGTAATGTTTCAATTGCCATTCTTTTAATCGGTTTTCCGTTAAAACGAGAAGACAGATATTTCACCAGATGTATAAATGTGAAGCCATACTCTTGGCGTTTCCACTCACTACCAAATATGGTAGTGAGAGGAAGCCCAGTGGCCGGCAGTGGGAGAAGATGGAAGCAGATGGATTTTGGCCAACATTCTGCACATTTTCTCATCGATTTAAAAATGTGATGTCAATACAGTTTTCTGTTCCCAAAACTAGAATCTGTTATGAACAGAGTGGACTAAGTTTAGCAGACTTTACCCTTTGCCAAAGTTTTTTAAAATTGCGTTGTTTAGGAGTGCTAAGGCGATTTGGCTTATAGAACGCTCAGTAGGCGTTCCCTAACGGAAATATGCAGATGCATGCTAGAACGGGCCAATAGATCTTGCTAGCTCATGCTTGGCTCTGCCCACTATGACTCATTTGTTCCCATTGGAAACGACACGCTGTGGTCTATCTTGGTTTAGTTATAAAAAAATCTTTGCTGTAGGCATATGTCTCAACTCCCATTATAAAGGGGAATAACACTGTTGAAACGGGAATAAGCGGTGAACAGTGATATTAATGAGAAAGACGCACCCATTTCAGTAGCGCGAGTCGTGGCTCAAATGGCACTTGCAGTCCTTCATTTAGCAAATGACCTCGCAACTCAAGTAGGCCATTGTTAATGGCTGCATATCAACTTCAATAATATCTGTAGTCAGCGTTTTTAATTTACTTTTTAATTCATCTGCGATGAGGTGCAGCGTGCTTTATATCCGTGGCTCCCCCAAAAATTGAAAGATACATCAATTAATCAATCAAATGTATTTATAAAGCCCTTTTTACATCAGCAGTTGTTACAAAGTGCTTGTACAGAAACCCAGTCTAAAACCCCAAAGAGCAAGCAATGCAGATGTAGAAGCACGGTGGCAATACTGTAACGTCAGAAAGAGCATTGTGGCATCTTAGTAAAGTTATAGCATTGTAGCGTTAGGTAGGGTTGTTTAAACGTTTTCCCTTTGTGATGATAATGGTGATCGGGAGGGTTAGTGGTAGTTTCGTGATAACTGCACTGTGATCTTAATTTTGTGGAGCGATTTTTTTTCTTTTCTTAACCTTAAGGATTCAATTTCGTTTAAACGTTCACACCCCTAACAGGAACATCGATCCACAGCTGTAAGATATTTATATACATAAAGATCTATAGGAACAGAGATCCACAGCTGTAAGATATTTATATACATAAAGATCTATAGGAACAGAGATCCACAGCTGTAAGAGATTTTATAGACTTTCTGTATGTTGTATTGAAGCAAAGAGCTACAGGAACAGAGATCCACAGCTGTAAGAGATTTTATAGACTTTCTGTATGTTGTATTGAAGCAAAGATCTATAGGAACAGAGATCAACAGGTGCAAGTGGGACTGTAGCTAGCTAGTTATGTAATTGTATTAAGGCATTCAATTGTATCAGTGCATTGATTCAGTTCTTGTTTCAGGTGTCGACATGGATCGATGGGAAAGTGTGTGCACTGCGTACCACTAGAGGTAAGTGTTCTTTCATTCATCCAACTATTACGGTTTGCTTTATAATGGTGTTTTACATGTCAACTTTGCTGTGAATTTAATTGTTTTCTGTCTGCCAGCCTTTTGACGAAGAGTACCTGAGCCATCTAGAGCCACCTGTCAAGCACATGTCATTCCACGCCTACATCCGCAAGCTGACAGGAGGCGCTGACAAGTGAGTGGCACCTGACGTTCTCTAGCCCGCTTCCAGATCTTTCTGTGCCGTCTTGGCAACATCAATAGAATATACACTCTATATACCCTTCACATCTCTAGCAGGAGAATTGGCCACATCCACAAGCTCTTTGTCTGTTTATTAAAAAACAATTTCCCTCTACAGAGGGAAGTTTGTGGCCCTGGAGAACATCAGCTGTAAGATCAAGTCGGGCTGCGAAGGCCATCCTCCCTGGCCAGAGGGGATCTGCACCAAGTGCCAGCCCAGCGCCATCACCCTCAATAGACAAGTACACCCTATAACTCTCTCCTCCTTGCTGCCAAGAGTCCATCTCAATACTACTCTTTGCTACCAAGGGTCCATCTCGGTAGTCTAAAGCAGGGTTTCCCAAACTCGGTCCTGCCCCCCCGGTGCACGTTGAGTTTTTTTGCCCTAGTACTACACAGCTGATTTTAAAATAACCAACTTATTTGAATCCTCTGTGTAGTGCTAGGGCAAAAACCAAAACGTGCACCCGGGGGAGCCAGGACGAGTTTGGAAAACCCTGTTCTAGAGTGGGTTCTCCTTGGCTTCATTTAGTCATTGGTTGTCACAGGATGGGTGATAACAAGGCAATATGGTGGGTGGGTGCCTACAAGGATATTTGTTTGAACTTTTTGACCTGTCCAGTTCTGTCAGTTCAGATTAAGAAAGGTCATGATGAGTGGAATCCACTGTAAACTTTTGAAATGCACCACAAGAGATTTCTCAACCTCTACTCATTCCTAGTGGAGATGCTGATTTTTATAACCCACCTCATCCCTGCCAACAGAAATACAGACATATAGACAACATCATGTTTGAGAACCACACCATCGCAGACCGTTTCCTGGACTTCTGGAGGAAGACGGGCAGCCAGAGGATGGGTTTCCTGTATGGCAGGTACACGGAGCACAAAGACATCCCTCTGGCCATCAGAGCGGAGGTCGCTGCCATCTACGAACCCCCACAGGTGAGTGCTCTGCTCTCTGGAGTCACTCCCAATGGCTTGTTAGTGAGTTGTGGCTGTAGTAAGATTGGTTAGCCACAGGATGGCAGTAGGTTGACTTTCAATGGGGGGAATGGGTATTAAACAAAGTGCTGCTGTTGCAGGACCAGTAAAGTAATCGGATCATTGTATCTACACTGAACAAAAACATGAACGCAACATGTAAAGTGTTGGTCCCATGTTTCATGAGCTGAAATAAAAGATCCCAGAAATGTTCCATACGCATAAAAAAGCTTAATTCTCTAGAATTAGGTGAACAGATCTGTTTACATCCCAGTTAGTGAGCATTTCTCCTTTGCCAAGATAATCCATCCACCTGACAGGTGTGGTATATCAAGAAGCTGATTAAACGGCATGATCATTACACAGGTGCACCTTGTGCTGGGGACAATAAAAGGCCATTCAAAAAATTTGCTGTGGTCACACACAATGCCACAGATGTCTCAAGTTGTGAGTGAGTGTGCAATTGGCATGATGACTGCAGGAATGTCCACCACAGCTGTTGCCAGAGTATTGAATGTTCATTTCTACACCATCAGCCGTTTTAGAGAACGTTGTTTTAGAGAATTTGGCAGTACGTTCAACCTGCCTCATAACAGCAGACCACTTGTTTGGCGTTGTGTGGGCGAGCGGTCAACGTTGTGAACAGAGTGCCCCATGGTGGCGTTGGGGTTATGGTATGGGCAGGAATAAGCTGCGGACAACGAACATGATTGCGATTTAGCGATGGCAATTTGAATACACAAAAATGCCAAGACGAGATCCCGAGGCCCATTGTCGTGCCATCCATCTGCCGCCATCACCTCATGTTTCAGCATAATGCACTGCCCAATGTCGCAAGGATCTGTACAGAATTCCTGGAAGATAAATGTTCCAGTTCTTCCATGGCCTGCGTACTCACCAGACATGTCCCCCATTAAGCATGTTTGGGATGCCCTGGGTCGACGTGTACGACCGCGTGTACCAGTTCCCGCCAATATCCAGCATCTTCACACAGTCATTGAAGAGGAGTGGGACAACATTCCACAGGCCACAATCAACAGCCTGATCAACTCTATATGAAAGAGATGTCTCACTGCATGAGCCAAATGGTGGTCACACCAGATACTGATTGGTTTTCTGATCCACGCGCCTACCTTTTTTAAAAGGTATTTGTGACCAACTTTTGCATATCTGTATTCCCAGTCCTGTGAAATCCATAGATTAGGGCATAATGATTTCCTTATATGAACTGTAACTCAGTAAAATCTTTGAAATCGTTACATGTTGCGTTTTATATTTTTGTTCAGTGTGTGTGTATATATATTTATTTTCTTATGCTATTGGAAACAACTGTAAGGTTACTGTGTACTTTGTTAGAAATCATGTATTAATCCTAATGTGTTTTTATTTAGTGGTTTGTTTGATTCCTCTGTACATCAGATTGCCACCCAGAACAGTGTTGAGCTGGTAGAGGACCCTAAAGCTGCAGCTGTGGAGGAGATCGCAGCCAAGCTGGGCCTGCGCAAGGTTAGACCACACCACTAGCTGATACTATGGACAATATCCTGTCCCTGATCCAGATTCTGAACCTGCCTAGGTCCATATCATCTCTAAACTATTGTGCTATTATTATTATTATTATTATTATTCAAAATTCATCCAGCTGACCTGGTGCCACATTTAGTATTTTGATGTCACAACAAATCACAGTATTGGAGGGGTAGTATCCTTTTCCACGTACCACCCTTCATCTGGGTCGGACCCCCGTCACTCAGGGGGATCAGGTTTAGGAGAACATCTGGGTTCAAGCCCAGGAGTCTGTAGACCAAACAGACAGCAGCTCCTGTCCAGTCTGACTGGCCAATCGTTATAGACCACTGGGGCCGTGAGGCACTAATCAATGTGGGGCGTTCCCTAGATTCCTCAATCTTTACAGGATAGTGGCTTTAAACAGCTTCCATATGCTCCCAGGCCATGGTGTATGTAATGTGTAGAAAATGTACGCAACCATTTTAAGAAAGAAAAACCCAATCAGTGTTGCTGCTGTTGTCCATATGTGTCTATAGTTGTTGTCCACAACAGTTTGCTTGTTATGAATATAGGTTACTCCACAAAAGTTTCACAATATATATTCATATTCAAAGTATCATATATTCTTATATGAGCTGTGGTGAGCTTCACTTTGCTGATCATAGTTTTCCTATGTGGTCTGTACTGTAGGTGGGATGGATCTTCACTGACCTGCTCTCTGAGGACACCAGGATAGGCACGGTCAAATACACCAGGAACAAGGACTCGTACTTCCTTAGTGCGGAGGAGTGCATCACGGCTGGACACTTCCAGAACCAACAGTGTAACCCCTGCAGACTCTCACCCGACGGACACTTTGGATCCAAGTTTATCACTGTGGTGGCCACAGGTACACAGACCTAACTAGGCTTCCCGTGGTTCACTTCTACAACAGAATCCTACCACACCAGAAGCAGGTGTAGATGTGCCCTAGTTGTTTCTGACTCGATCACTTCAAAGCAGGTAGTTACACGGTGGACTTTGGGTTTGAGGATCGTAACGCAGCACGTTGTTACAAAACTTTTGTTTGCACTGACCGACCGACTCATTTTGTGGTTGTTAATGCATACAAGTAATAAGAACACACCTCTAGCCTCCATTATCCTCCTGAGGTCCTGAAGGCTCACTTATAGCTGGGGACATGAACTTGGGTGTTCATGAGATGTGGATATTTCAGCACAACCATGGCCGTGATTCTATGAATATTATATGGCTATCCTGGGTCTGCACTATTGTATGACGGAGCGATCATGCTCGCATGACATTGAGTAATGATGAGAGAGACTACCTGCTCTTGTGATATTCAAAATGTTCCTGTTTTATCAGTGAACCCATCCTTCTCTCCCTACAGGTGGTCCTGATAACCAGGTGCACTTTGAGGGTTACCAGGTGTCTAACCAGTGCATGGCCCTGGTCAGAGATGAGTGTCTACTGCCCTGCCGAGACGCCCCGGAGCTGGGCTACGCTAAAGAGTCCAGCACGGAGCAGTACGTACCAGACGTCTTCTACAAGGTACCGTTCCTTTGTAACTTGGGAGCTGGGGATGACTGCAGCACTCGTACAACATTCTGAGACACACCAAACTCACAACAAGACAGTCACGTTTTCTCTCACCACTCAGTCATTTTTACTGCTCCAAATGTTTCCTTTAGGCTAAAATGGCAGGAACAAACGTTGAATAAAATGTTGTCCGGTAGATTGAGTTAGCCTAGAAGGAACGTTGTGTGAATAAATGGAGCTGGCTTGGACCTGAGATAAACCTAAAGGATCACTGCTTTATAGAAGTAAGGAAACAGTGACATCACAATGCAGCAGTCTGTGCATGCTACAAGACACCTTCCAAGAATGTGAGAATGACAGAATGAATGCAACCCAAAGTTCTTATTCGCTCTGCCAAGGGCATAAACACCATCATCCTCTCTCTGCCTTGGGCATAAACACCATCATCCTCTCTCTGCCTTGGGCATAAACACCATCATCCTCTCTCTGCCTTGGGCATAAACACCATCATCCTCTCTCTGCCTAGGGCATAAACACCATCATCCTCTCTCTGCCAAGGGCATAAACACCATCATCCTCTCTCTGCCTAGGGCATAAACACCATCATCCTCTCTCTGCCAAGGGCATAAACACCATCATCCTCTCTCTGCCTAGGGCATAAGCACCTCCATCATCCTCTCTCTGCCTTGGGCATAAACACCTCCATCATCCTCTCTCTGCCTTGGGCATAAACACCATCATCCTCTCTCTGCCTAGGGCATAAACACCTCCATCATCCTCTCTCTGCCTAGGGCATAAACACCATCATCCTCTCTCTGCCTTGGGCATGTACTCCTGAGTGGCGCAGTGGTCTAAGGCACTGCATCGCAGTGCTAACTGTGCTACTAGAGATCCTGGTTCGAATCCAGGCTCTGTCGCAGCCGGCCGCGACCGGGAGACTCATGGGCGGCGCACAATTGGCCCAGCGTCGTCCAGGGTAGGGGAGGGAATGGCCGGCAGGGATGTAGCTCAGTTGATAGAGCATGGCGTTTGCAACGCCAGGGTTGTGGGTTCGTTTCCCATGGGGGGCCAGTATAAAAAAATAAAAACAAAAATGTATTCACTAACTGTAAGTCGCTCTGGATAAGAGCGTCTGCTAAATGACTAAAATGTAAAAATGTATAAACACCACCATCATCCTCTCTCTGCCTTGGGCATAAACACCACCATCATCCTCTCTCTGCCTTGGGCATAAACACCACCATCATCCTCTCTCTGCCTAGGGCATAAACACCATCATCCTCTCTCTGCCTTGGGCATAAACACCATCATCCTCTCTCTGCCTTGGGCATAAACACCATCATCCTCTCTCTGCCTTGGGCATAAACACCATCATCCTCTCTCTGCCTTGGGCATAAACACCATCCTCTCTGCCTTGGGCATAAACACCTCCATCATCCTCTCTCTGCCTAGGGCATAAACACCATCATCCTCTCTCTGCCAAGGGCATAAACACCATCATCCTCTCTCTGCCTAGGGCATAAATACCTCCATCATCCTCTCTCTGCCTTGGGCATAAACACCTCCATCATCCTCTCTCTGCCTATGGAATAAACACCATCATCCTCTCTCTGCCTAAGGCATAAGCACCTCCATCATCCTCTCTCTGCCAAGGGCATAAACACCTCCATCATCCTCTCTCTGCCAAGGGCATAAACACCACCATCATCCTCTCTCTGCCAAGGGCATAAACACCTCCATCATCCTCTCTCTGCCTTGGGCATAAACACCACCATCATCCTCTCTCTGCCAAGGGCATAAACACCACCATCATCCTCTCTCTGCCTTGTGCATAAGCACCTCCATCATCCTCTCTCTGCCTTGGGCATAAGCACCTCCATCATCCTCTCTCTGCCTTGGGCATAAGCACCTCCATCATCCTATATCTGCCTTGGATATAAGCACCTCCATCATCCTCTCTCTGCCTTGGGCATAAGCACCTCCATCATCCTCTCTCTGCCTTGGGCATAAGCACCTCCATCATCCTCTCTCTGCCTTGGGCATAAACACCATCATCCTCTCTCTGCCTTGGGCATAAACACTTCCATAGTTTAGACATGATCCTCTCTCAGTATTACATCATTGTCTGCAGAAAATGACGGAGAGAAGTAGAGGCGACGTTGTCAGTTCTCTTAGTTGTTAGTTGTCAGTTCTCCTACTGCTGTCACATGTTGTTCAGCACTTCCTGTTGAATGCGGAACGAGGGAGAGCTTTGTTTGTTGTTTTGGAATGTTTTTAAAGTCTCTGGAAAAGTGTTCGGTTAAAGAAGTTTGGTTACTAGCGAGCTACCTTTTTTGAGGTTGGATGCTGCAATGCGGTTGGCATCAGTTGCTGGGAACGCTGCTCTCTGTCCAGGGATCCTGCTGACCAAGGGTCAGATGAGCTGCTTGGAGTAGCAGCTAGCCGAGCTACCACTGTTAGCTGCCTATGGGCTTGAACGCAGCTCTCGACGTGGTTAGCCCTTGTGGCTGCGACCGCGGGTTGTCCCAGCCTTAAAGACCAAAGCCGGTGGGAGGACCGTTGAGGACAGCAGTTTGTCTCTGTCACTGGTGAAGGATATTTTAAAGAACAAAAATAGTTCTATAAGCTGTTGTTACAACAAGAAAATTGCTTCAATTGTTGTCGTCCAAATTGACGACCTGACACAGAGGTTCAGGACCTGAAGAACAGTTTGCAGTTCTCCCAGGGTCAGCTCGATGAGTTTAAACAGGAGGACAGCAAGATGACAGCACTCTGTATGTGAATCCATGATAACAATGTCTGAGAAATCGGATAACCTTTAGGGACAATGAAGGCAGAACAATATTGTTGTGGACGCAATTGCAGAATCTCCACATGAGACCTGGACGGAGTCTGAGGACAAAGTGAGGGAAATAATCTTGGAGAAACTGAAGACTGAAGATGGACCACAGGAAGATTTGAGGTGGAGCGCGTCCACAGGACTGGAAAACCCACCACCGGCCTAGGTTACAGGCCCAGGCCAATAGTGGTCAAGTTCCTGAGGTTCAAGGACAAGGTAGCTGTTCTGGAAAGCGCCACGAACTTGAGAGGAACGTACATCTTTCTCAACAAGGACTATCCTGAAAATGTGCGCCAGAAGAGAAAATAACTTATCCCGACCATGAACGCTGCCAGAGCGCTTGGGGACATTGCTTACATCCGCTATGTCAGGCTCATTGTCCACCCTCCCTCCCAAAAACCTGGAAGGGATGAGAGCCAAGCCTATGGGTTTGTGGCTTCAACCCCGCAGCACACACACTTACACACCCACCAACTGATTAATGGACTGCTGATTTAATTTTTATTTTTTATCTTGCTTTGTTTGTTATTTTCCATATTATGTCTATCTCTGAGAGGCTACCTAGGAAAGGGCTGAAAATAGCCCATATTAATATATGTAGGTTCATGAAATCAGATTACATTAATATATTAGCCATTTCTGAGACTCACTTAGATAATTCCTTTTATACAGCAGTAGCAATACAAGGATAAAACATATATAAAAGAGACAGGAATGCTTATGGGGAGGTGTTGCTATATATCCTATACAAAAATATAAACGCAACAATTTCAATAATTTTACTGAGTTACTGTTCATATTAGGAAATCAGTCAATTGAAATAAATTCATGAGGCCCTAATTTATTGATTTTCACATGACTGGGCAGGGTTGCAGCCATGGGAGGGCATAGGGCCACCCACTGGGGAGCCAGGCCCAGCCAATCAGAATTAATTTTCCCCCACAAAAGGGCTTTATTACA
Source organism: Coregonus clupeaformis (assembly GCF_020615455.1). Classification (NCBI taxonomy): domain Eukaryota; kingdom Metazoa; phylum Chordata; class Actinopteri; order Salmoniformes; family Salmonidae; genus Coregonus; species Coregonus clupeaformis. Next base: position 41,640,286 of record NC_059222.1, on the reverse strand, counting down.
GACAGAAATACTCCTCAGTTTCATCAGCTGCTGGGTGGCTGGTCTCAGACGATCCCGCAGGTGAAGAAGCTGGATGTGGAGGTCCTGGGCTTGCGTGGTTACACATGGTCTGCCGTTGAGGCCGGTTGGACGTACTGCCAAATTCTCTAAAACAACGGAGGCTGCTTATGGTAGAGAAATAAACTTTAAATTATCTGAGAACAGCTCTAGTGGACATTCTTGCAGTCAGCATGCCAATTGCATGCTCCCTCAACTTGAGACATCTGTGGCATTGTGTTGTGTGAGACAACTGCACATTTTAGTTGCCTTTTATTGTCCCCAGCACAAGGTGCACCTGTGTAATGATCATGCAGCTTCTTGATATGCCACACCTGTTAGGTGGATGGATTATCGTGGCAAAGGTGAAATGCTCACTAACAGGGATGGAACCCAATTTGTGCACAATTTTAGCGAAATAATATTTTTTTGAGTATGGAAAACTTCCATAGAAACATGGGACCAACACCTTACATGTTGCGTTTTAATTTTTTTGTTCAGTGTATATTCAGAGCCATATCCCTGTAATGCTTAAAGATCTCATGTCAAGTGTTACTGAAGTGCTGTGGTTGCAGGTTCACCTGCCTCATCTAAAGCCTATTATTTTGGTGTTGTTATAGGCCACCAAGTGCTGACAGTCAGTATCTAAATAATGTGTGTGAAATGCTTGATAGTGTATGTGATGTAAACAGAGGTCTACTTTCTTGGTGACCTGAAATGGATTGGTTTTCATCAAACTGTCAAGAGGAAGCTTCTCACTAACCAGTGCCTGTAATCTGGTTCAGGTTATTAATCGACCTACCAGGGTGTTTAGAAACACTGAAGGAACACGATCATCCACATGTATTGATCACATTTTTACTGATACTGTAGAACCTTGTTCTGAAGCTGGATTCGTACCTATTAGATGCAGTGATATATATCTAGGGGAGCCAAAGTTCCAAAAGCTGTGCCTAAAAAGGTGTATATAAGCGATCATACAAAAGATTTTGCTCTTATGTGGATGTTAGAAATATTTGTTAGTCTGTGATTTCATAAAGAGTTTCCAGATGCTGCACTTGATGAATTTATGAAATTGCTTCTTCCAGTAATTGATAAACATGCACCTGTTAAGAAACTGACTGTTATATCTGTTAAAGCTCTATGGTGATGATGAACAATTGGAAAAAACTGTATGGCTGAAAGAGACGGGGCAAAAGGAGTGGCTAGTAGATGGCTGCCCATCTGACTGGCTGACTTACTGCAAATTGAGAAATTATGTGACTAAACTCATCAAAAAGAAGAAGAAACTGTTTTATGAAGCCAAGATCAATGATATAAAGAATGATGGAGAAAAAAAACTTTGGAATACTTTAAATTATGGCCAGAAAAACAAATTCAACTCCATCTTTCATCGAATCATCTATTCATCACAAAACCATTTGATGTTGCCAATTATTTTGATTCCTTCATTGGCGAACTAAGGCAGGAAATGCCAAGAACTATATGTAACTCTGTTTTATCGCACCGCTTTGCTTTATCTTGGCCAGGTCGCAGTTGTAAATGAGAACTTGTTCTAAACTGGCTTACCCGGTTAAATAAAGGTTAAATAAAATAAAAACTAACAGTGAGCTATCGTATTCATGCATAAAAAAAACAAATAATGAATTTTGTAAAGTTAGTGTGGGAGAGGTGAAAAAATTAGTATTGATCAATAATGGGCGGCAGGTAGCCTGGCGTGTAGGGTCGTTGGGCCAGTAACCGAAAGGTTGCTGGATCGAATCCCCGAGCTGACAAGGTAAAAATCTGTCGTTCTGCCCCTGAGCAAGGCAGTTAACCAACTGTTCCCCGGGCGCCGATGATGTCGATTTTAAGGCAGCCCCCCGCACCTCTGATTCAAAAGGGTTGGGTTACATGCGGAAGACACATTTCAGTTGAATGCATTCAGTTGTACAACTGACTAGATATCTCCTTTCCTAATTACAAATCTGGAATTGACAACTTAGATGGAATTCTCCTGAGGATGGTAGCTGACTATGGCATCTCCTATCTGGCATATCTTTAATCTGAGTCTAGAGGAAGGTGTTCGTCCTCAGGCCTGGAGGGAAGCCAAAGTCATTCCACTACCCAAGAGCGGTAAAGCGGCCTTTACTGGTTCTAACAGTAGACCCATCAGCTTGCTGCCAGCTCTTAGGAAACTGTTGGAAAAAATTGTTTGACCAAATACTATGCTATTTCTCTATAAACAAACTGACAACAGACTTTCAGCATGCTTATAGAGAAGCACTCATGTGCACTGACTCAAATGACTGATTGGTTGAAAGAAATTGACATTAAGAAGTTTGTGGGAGCTGTGCTGTTAGATTTCAGTGCAGCCTTCGATAATATTGATCATAATCTGTTGTTGAAAACTAATGTGTTCCTGGCTTTTCAACCTCTGCCATATTGTGGCTTCAGAGCTATCTTTCTAATAGAACTCAGAGGGTTTTATTTAATGGAAGCTTCTCTAATGTCAAACAAGTAGGGTGTGGTGTACCGCAGGGCAGCTCTCTAGGCCCTCCTTTTCTATTTTTACCAATAACATCCCACTGGTATTAAACAAAGCCTGTGTGTCCATGTATGCTGATGATTCAACCATATACGTTTTAGCAACCACAGCTAATGAAGTCACTGAAACCCTTAAGAGTTGCAGTCAGTTTTGCAATAGGTGGTCAGTAATAAACTGGTCCTGAACATCTCTAAAACTAAGAGCATTGTATTTGGTACAAATCATTCCCTAAGCTCTAGACTTCAGCTGAATCTGGTAATGAATGGTGTGGCTATTGAACAAGTTGAGGAGAATACATTACTTGGTGTTACCTTAGATTGTAAACTGTCATGGTCAAAACATATATAGATTCAATGGTTGAAAAGATGAAGAGGTCTGTATAATGAAGAGATACTCTGCTTTTTTGACACCACACTCCAAAAAGCTAGTCCTGCAGGTTCTAGTTTTGTCTTGTCTTGATTATTGTCGAGTCATGTGGTCAAGTGCTGCGAAGAAATACTAAGTTAAGCTGCAGCTGGCCCAGAACAGAGTGCCACGTCTTGCTCTTCATTCTAATCAGAGGGCTAATATAAATACTATGCATGCCAGTCCTTCTTGGCTAAGAGTTGAGGAGAGACTGACTGTATCACTTATTTTTATGAGAAACATTGTGTTGAAAATTCAAAATGGCTTGCATAGTCAACTTAAACACAGCTCTGACACACACACTTACCCCACCAGACATGCCACCAGGGGTCTTTTCACAGCCCTGACACACACACACTTACCCCACCAGACATGCCACCAGGGGTCTTTTCACAGTCCTCAAAACCAGAACAAATTCAAGAAAGCAGACAGTATTATATAGAGCCATGGAACTCCCTTCCATCTCATATTGCTCAAATGAACAGCAGACCTGGTTGGAAAAAAAAAAAAAACAGGTAACGCAACGCCTCACGGCGCAACGCCTCTCCCCTATTTGACCTAGATATGTTGTGTATGTATTGATATGTGCCGTTGTATGTAGTTCTGTCCTTGTCTATTAATGTTCTGTATTATGTCATGTTTTGTGTGGACCCCAGAAAGAGTAGCTGCTGCTTTCGCAACAGCAAATGGGGATCCTGATTTAAAATACCAAATACCTATTGGACAGCTACAGCTGTCGTATTTCTCTCCATTGATTGGCATTTTTCTTCATCCCCTCAACAGGACAAAGATAAATTTGGCAATGACATCACATATTTAGCCCGGCCTCTTCCTGTGGAGTACCTTATCATAGATGTAAGTATGAACGAATGTGGGTGTGGCCTTTTTTTATGCAGGTTAAAGAAGGGAATCGACCAATGACATGTTGAGTAGCGGTAGGGCAGGTTTTACAGTTTAGGATGCATAGTAGGGCCAGTCAACTGAACTAAGCTTCTGTAAGTTAATAGTTCTCCATGCCTTCCAAGTAGCAAGTGTAGACACATTTCTAGTGTTCCGAAAGTTCTGTTGCTATGTGTGTTTTATGAACCATTTTTAAATGGTAAAACTGAAGCTTTGCCCGATGATGTAAGGATGTCTTCCTCTTTCCACAATAATCTTGTAAAAATATTGGCAGCTCCATGCCATACAGAAAGATCGAAATCACCATTTTACGTTTACATTTTAGTCATTTAGCAGACGCTCTTATCCAGAGCCACTTACAGTTAGTGAGTGCATACATTTTCATACTGGCCCCCCCGTGGGAAACGAACCCACAACCCTGTCGTTGCAAGCGCCATGCTCTACCAACTGAGCTAGGGGATCTTCCAGTCAGTTAACTATTCTCTAACTAGCAGGCTGCGCAATGGGATTCATTTAAGATACTCTTTGAAGGGCTAGGGTTTCAGATCTTTCTGAAAATGGGCAGGGGACTCTGCTGTCCTAGCTTCAGGGGGAAGCTGGTTCCACCATTGCGGTGCCAGGACAGAGAAGAGCTTTGACTGGGCTCAGCAGGAGGTGGGGACGGCCAGGAGACTAGAGGTAGCAGAACGGAGTGCCTGGGTTGGGGTGTAGGGTTTGAGCATAGCCTGAAGGTAGGGAGGGGCAGTTCCACATATCTCCCGTAGGGGTCAGAGGGCCAGGAGACCAGAGGTGGCAGAGCGGAGTGCCTGGGTTGGGGTGTAGGGTTTGAGCATAGCCTGAAGGTAGGGAGGGGCAGTTCCACATATCTCCCGTAGGGGTCAGAGGGCCAGGAGACCAGAGGTGGCAGAGCGGAGTGCCTGGGTTGGGGTGTAGGGTTTGAGCATAGCCTGAAGGTAGGGAGGGGCACTTCCTCTTACTACTCCATAGGGAAGCACCATGTTCTTGTAGTGGATGCGAGCTTCGACTGGAAGCCAGTGGAGTGTGCAGAGGAGCGGGGTGACATGGGAGAACTTGGGAATGTTCCAGTCAGTTAACTGTTCTACTTCCTCCTTTCCATCTCCATCCAGATAACCACCACCTTCCCCAAGGACCCCCAGTACACCTTCAGCTCCACACCACGCTTTCCCATAGAGAACAGAGACATCCTGGGAGAGACACAGGTACACATTGACTGACACACACACACACACAAACACGATAACAACTAAAATGGTTGTTCTGATGTTTGGTATTTTGTTTCCTTCAGTGGCCAAAGAATGACCTATAGTTTGTCGGAAGTTTACTTACACCTTAGCCAAATACATTTAAACTCAGTTTTTCACAATTCCTGACATTTCATCCTAGTAAGAATTCCCTATTTTAGGTCAGTTAGGAACACCACTTTATTTTAAGAATGTGAAATGTCAGAATAATAGTAGAGAGAATGATTTATTTCAGCTTTTATTTATTTCATCACACTCCCAGTGGATCAGAAGTTTACATACATTCAATTAGTATTTGGTAGCATTGCCTTTAAATTGTTTAACTTGGGTCAAATGTTTCGGGTAGCCTTCCACAAGCGTCCCACAATAAGTTGGGTGAATTTTGGCCCGTTCCTCCTGACAGAGCTGGTGTAACTGAGTCAGGTTTGTAGGCCTCCTTGCTCGAACACGCTTTTTCAGTTCTGCCCACAAATGTTCTATAGGATTGAGGTTAGGGCTTTGTGATGGCCACTCCAATACCTTGACTTTGTTGTCCTTAAGCCATTTTGCCACAACTTTGGAAGTATGCTTGGGGTCATTGTCCATTTGGAAGACCCATTTGCGACCAAGCTTTAACTTCCTGACTGATGTCTTGAGATGTTGCTTCATTATATCCACATAATTTTCCTTCCTCATGATGCCATCTATTTTGTGAAGTGCACCAGTCCCTCCTGCAGCAAAGCACCCCCACAGCATGATGCTGCCACCCCCGTGCTTCACGGTTGGGATGGTGTTCTTCGGCTTGCAAGCGTCCCCCTTTTTCCTCCTAACATAACGATGGTCATTATGGCCAAACAGTTCTATTTTTGTTTAATCAGACCAGAGGCATTTCTCCTAAAAGTACGATCTTTGTCCCCATTTGCAGTTGCAAACCGTAGTCTGGATTTTTTTATGGCAGTTTTGGAGCAGTGGCTTCTTCCTTGCTGAGCGGCCTTTCAGGTTATGTCGATATAAAGACTTGTTTTACTGTGGATATAGATACTTTTGTACCCGTTTCCTCCAGCATCTTCACAAGGTCCTTTGCTGTTGTTCTGGGATTGATTTGCACCAAAGTACGTTCATCTCTAGGAGACAGAACGCGTCTCCTTCCTGAGCGGTATGACGGCTGCGTGGTCCCATGGTGTTTATACTTGCGTACTATTGTTTGTACAGATGAACGTGGTACCTTCAGGCGTTTGGAAGTTGCTCCCAAGGATGAACCAGACTTGTGGAGGTCTACAATTCTTTTTCTGAGGTCTTTGCTGATTTCTTTTGATTTTCCCATGATGTCAAGCAAAGAGACACTGAGTTTGAAGGTAGGCCTTGAAATACATCCACAGATACACCTCCAATTGACTCAAATGATGTCAATTAGCCTATCAGAAGCTTCTAAAGCCATTACATAATTTTCTGGAATATTCCAAGCTGTTTAAAGGCACAGTGAACTTAGTGTATGTAAACTTCTGACCAACTGGAATTGTGATACAGTGAATTATAAGTGAAATAATCTGTCTGTAAACAATTGTTGGAAAAATTACTTGTGTCATGCACAAAGTAATGTCCTAACCGACTTGCCAAAACTATAGTTTGTTAACAAGAAATGTGTGGAGTGGTTGAAAAACAAGTTTTAATGACTCCAACCTAAGTGTATGTAAACTTCTAACTTCAACTGTACATAAGACTAAGTAATGTTTTTTTCTGACCTTTAACCCACTTTGGCAACAGCCATTATTTCTCTGCTATGTTTCAATCTGACCTGATCACATGACTGTCTGCCAGTGAAAAATGAAGGCTCATGTTTAGGAAGTTATTAGTCTTGATCATAATCCATGTTTTCCCCTTCCCGTGTGTGTAACAGGATTTCCACAGTTTAGCTACGTACCTGTCCCAGTGCACCTCCACTGTATTCCTGGACATGGTGTCTGACTTCCACCTGCTCCTCTTCCTGGTCACCAACGAGGTCATGCCTCTCAGAGTAAGTTCTGTACAGACACACTCACACTGTACCACACACACCCATACACTCACACACACCGTACACCACAAACACACACACACCGTACCACACAAACACACACACACCGTACCACACACGCGCTTGCACACACTCACATACAGACTTGCACACTAGGGGTTGGGCGAATTTACAATTGCGTCTATCGATGCGAGAGAACAAACAATTGCAAGATGGACTAGGAAGTTTAAACAAACCTCATATGTTTCTGCTTGACCAAAGTGTAGGCAAAGTAAATTGTGCTTTCGGAAAATCTCTCCTTGCAAACCAAACAGCCAATAATATAGGCCTTACACCAAGCTAATGTCAATAGAAGCTGCAGTAAACGTTACTCTGACAAGTTACATTTATAAACTAATATTTATTATATTGTCAAAATGTTTATTGATGTCCATGAATTGCGCAACAGGCAATCGGCCATTCACTCCCACAGCAGCCCTTTTTAATAAGCGGGAACAACAAATATATGAATGAGAAGCAGGTGTCGGAGTTTAAAACGTTTTATTTAAAAATATTTAGCAAATGTTTTCATTTATATAAAAGTCAACAACAATAAGATAGGCTAAATAATAATTACGTTTTATGACCTTATAACACTTGAATGAACATTGGCTTAGGCAAAAAAAAAGAATGTATATTATCTTTAGGAGGCATTTTGCATATTGAACTGTGAAAATCCTAAATATACAATCAGATAAAACAAATGATCATTTATAACTGTTTTTATAACACTTAGAAACGAATGAACGTTGGCTTATGCTAAAAACTAATAGGCCTATTAGGATATGCCTTTTGCCTATCAAACTGTACAAATCCTAAATATAGGCCTACATGTTACAAAATTAATAAAGTAGCTTAAACGAAATGAGTACGAAAATAACCTAAAGTAGTGGGGGGGATTATATTGTCTGTTTATATTGCGTTCTTCCTGCCAATTGACCCCTCGGTGTGCAACGTGCACCCTCCCCAAGAGAAAATAAAATAAAATACACGATACAATCGTATATCAACGATGTTTATTAGTGTTGTCAGTATCAGAATTTTTGACTTTAATACCAATACCAAGTTTAGTATCACGTTACTCGATACGGAAACAATAGTCGATACGGAGACGATACCACAGCAAAAAAAAAGAATGTGTATTCGCTGAAGTCACAGAATAACCACTGGCCGTTATTTTCTTTAACATTGAACATATTGTTGATAACTGGTAGAAAAACTAAAATAACAAATAATATATTGTCTATTCAATTTCGTTCAATAGTAAAACACCATATTAAATAACAGAAGAACATCTCAAATGTTCCTTATGCAAAACCATATCTGATACTCAAACACAAAATTATTTTACAATTACATCAACTGTTTTAAAATGTAATTTGATACAAATCAGGGTTAATTTGCTCATCTATGGCCATAATATTGGGTCAAATGACATTCATTCGACCTATGGTTCATTATTCATTACAGCTAAATCATTTAATGTATTAAATACATACACACTTTGGAGCTCATTTCTGAAGATTCTATATTGCAATAGTCTACACACCAGATAAAAACAATTGATTTTACACAGCCTACTTCGATTCCCAGAGTGCAATGCTCTGCCCAGAACTGCTGGCTGGCTAGTGGCTACTGCTAGCAAGCCTAGATGAACGCAACGTAGTCTAAATGTACTGAACAGATATAAACACAACATGCAACAATTTCAAAGATTTTACTGAGTTACAGTTCTTTTAAAGGAAATCAGTCAATTGAAATCAATTCATTACGCCGTAATCTATGCATTTCACATGAGTGGGAATAGATATATGCATCTGTTGGTCACAGATAGCTTAAAAAAAAAAAATAAGTAGGGGCGTGGATCAGAATACCAGTCATTATCTGGTGTGACCACCATTTGCCTCATGCAGCGCGACACATCTTCTTAGCATAGAGTTGATTAGGCTGTTGATTGTGGAATAGCTCGCAAATGAGCTTCCCTGAGACGGTTTCTGACAGTTTGATGCCGGATGTGGAGGTCCTGGGCTGGCATGGTTACACGTGGTCAGCGGTTGTGAGGCCGGTTGGACGAACTAGCAAATTCTCTAAAACAATGTTGCAGGGGGCTTATGGTAGAGAAATGAACATTACATTCTCTAGCAACAGCTCTGGTGGATATTCCTGCAGTCAGCATGCTAATTGCACGCTCCCTCAACTGTGGCAATGTGTTGTAACAAAACTACACATTTTAGTGGCCTTTTAATGTCCCCAGCACAAGGTGCATTTGTGTAATGACCATGCTGTTTAATCAGCTTCTTGATATGCTGTCAGATGGATGGATTATCTTGGTAAAGAAGAAATGCTCACTAACAGGGATAGAAACAAGCTTTTTGTGCGTATGGAAAATCTCTGGAATCTATTTCAGCTCATGAAACATGGGACCATCACTAGGTTGCATTAATATTTTTGTTCAGTCTATATTGCTGTCATAGCAAAGTTATGAGGGCATTTCACATTACTTTTGGGTTGAAAAACTACCAAAGTTTCATTATACCGTTCAAAACTGTTTGTACTGGAAGATGTGTCATTCCAGACATCACCCAACTGTATTGCACACACACACACACACTCTCACGCACACGCTCTCAAACCAAATACCTCAAGCACCATGTGTTGGTTTGTTGTCAAGCTGCAAAAGGTTCAGATTATCACCACATGTTTGTCCAATGTGGCAATGATTGTGTCTAAGTTGTCTGTACGTTTTTTCCTTACAATCTCTTTGCTAACGGAAAAATGTGTATACAGTGGGGGAAAAAAGTATTTAGTCAGCCACCAATTGTGCAAGTTCTCCCACTTAAAAAGATGAGAGAGGCCTGTAATTTTCATCATAGGTACACGTCAACTATGACAGACAAAATGACACAGAAAAATCCAGAAAATCACATTGTAGGATTTTTAATGAATTTATTTGCAAATTATGGTGGAAAATAAGTATTTGGTCACCTACAAACAAGCAAGATTTCTGGCTCTCACAGACCTGTAACTTCTTCTTTAAGAGGCTCCTCTGTCCTCCACTCGTTACCTGTATTAATGGCACCTGTTTGAACTTGTTATCAGTATAAAAGACACCTGTCCACAACCTCAAACAGTCACACTCCAAACTCCACTATGGCCAAGACCAAAGAGCTGTCAAAGGACACCAGAAACAAAATTGTAGACCTGCACCAGGCTGGGAAGACTGAATCTGCAATAGGTAAGCAGCTTGGTTTGAAGAAATCAACTGTGGGAGCAATTATTAGGAAATGGAAGACATACAAGACCACTGATAATCTCCCCTCGATCTGGGGCTCCACTCAAGATCTCACCCCGTGGGGTCAAAATGATCACAAGAACGGTGAGCAAAAATCCCAGAACCACACGGGGGGACCTAGTGAATGACCTGCTGAGAGCTGGGACCAAAGTAACAAAGCCTACCATCAGTAACACACTACGCCGCCAGGGACTCAAATCCTGCAGTGCCAGACGTGTCCCCCTGCTTAAGCCAGTACATGTCCAGGCCCGTCTGAAGTTTGCTAGAGTGCATTTGGATGATCCAGAAGAGGATTGGGAGAATGTCATATGGTCAGATGAAACCAAAATATATATATTTTTGGTAAAAACTCAACTTGTCGTGTTTGGAGAACAAAGAATGCTGAGTTGCATCCAAAGAACACAATACCTACTGTGAAGCATGGGGGTGGAAACATCATGCTTTGGGGCTGTTTTTCTGCAAAGGGACCAGGACGACTGATCCGTGTAAAGGAAAGAATGAATGGGGCCATGTATCGTGAGATTTTGAGTGAAAACCTCCTTCCCTCAGCAAGGGCATTGAAGATGAAATGTGGCTGGGTCTTTCAGCATGACAATGATCCCAAACACACCGCCCAGGCAACGAAGGAGTGGCTTCGTAAGAAGCATTTCAAGGTCCTGGAGTGGCCTAGCCAGTCTCCAGATCTCAACCCCATAGAAAATCTTTGGAGGGAGTTGAAAGTCCGTGTTGCCCAGCGACAGCCCCAAAACATCACTGCTCTAGAGGAGATCTGCATGGAGGAATGGGCCAAAATACCAGCAACAGTGTGTGACTTACAGAAAACGTTTGACCTGTGTCATTGCCAACAAAGGGTATATAACAAAGTATTGAGAACTTTTGTTATTGACCAAATACTTATTTTCCACCATAATTTGCAAATAAATTCATTAAAAATCCTACAATGTGATTTTCTGGATTTTTCTGTGTCATTTTGTCTGTCATAGTTGACGTGTACCTATGATGAAAATTACAGGCCTCATCTTTTTAAGTGGGAGAACTTGCACAATTGGTGGCTGACTAAATACTTTTTTCCCCCCACTGTATATATGTATATGTGTGTGTTATATATATATATATATATATATATATTGCAGTAGTCTACACACCAGAGAAATACAATGGATTTTACACCGCCTACTACGATTCCCAGAACGCATTTCAACTCCCAGGGTGCAATGCTCCACCCAGGACTGCTGGCTGGCTGGTGGCTACTGCTAGCAAGCCCAGATAAATGCCAAGTAGCCTAAATATATTGTCATAGCGAAGTTATGAGTGCATTTCACATTACTTTTGGGTTGTAATCATATTATAATGCTCACATGAATGTCATGAATACTTTGCTTTCAGAAAGTATTCATACCACTGGACTTATTCCAAATTTGGTTGTTACAGCCTGAATAAGAAAATTATTAAATAGATTGTTTTTCTCACCCATCTACACACATTACCCCATGATGACAAAGTGAAAATATGTTTTTATAAGTTTTTGCAAATGTATTGAGTCAGCCTTGAGTCAATACAAGTTAGAAGCACCTTTTGGCAGCGATTACAGCTGTGCGTCTTTCTTGGTAAGTCTCTAAGAGCTTTGCACACCTGGATTGTACAATATTTGCACATTATTCTTTTAAAAATTATTCAAGCTCTGTCAAGTTGGTGGTTGATCATTGCTACACAGACATTTTCAAGTCTTGTCATCGGTTAAGTATACTGAACAAAACTATAAACACAACATGCAACAATTTCAATGATTTTACTGAGTTATGTCAGTTTAGCACCCGCCCCAAACGTCTTAGACTCTAAAGAATTAATCAGCTTCTTGATATGCGTAAACAAATTTGTAAACCAAAGTTGAGAGAAATAAGCTTTTTGTGCATATTGAACTTTTTTTGGGATCTTTTATTTCTGCTCATGAAACATCGGACCAACACTTTACATGTTGTGTTTTATATTTTTGTTCAGTATACAGTCGTGGTCAAAAGTTGACACAAGTATTGGTCTTCACAAAGTTCACTGCTTCAGATGTGACTATTTTTGTTTCTTTTTAAAATATATATATGAACCATTTTAAGCTAAACGTTCTGATCTGTTGCGTCAGCCTCATTGCGTAAAACATTTTCTTTTTATGCTAGTGTTTGTATTAATTTGGGATCTATCGCATCCCACAACTGTCCCAGACTGATTGGAATATTTATTTATTGCACATAATAGGTCAACTTTTGTACTATGGGGGATAGTAGATTGACATAGACTAGTGCTTTTGCTGTTCGTTAGGCCTACTCATCTTGTTGGCTGACAAAGTAAATGTGGACAGTTCTTCAAATATCTTCAATATGCACCTCGGAATTGGATAAGGACGCGCGCAGGTGGGTCCCTGATGTGTCTGTCTTTACTTGTAGCCTGTGAGAAAGACCCGATCACGTGACGGAGAGCCATGTGAGTGAGCGACGATTCGGAGCGCTCAGCACTCAGTGAGAAGGGCACAATGGCCACTGGCCGCAAAAGGCATGGATTTTTGTAGGGTGCATTACGGCCACACAAAGGTGATGCCGCCGTGAAATTCTAGGCATTATCAAGCACTTTTGAATGAGTGGCTGATGTAGTGTGTACAGCCTGCGCAAAAAAAACAAAGCAGAGCTCATGCCTTTCAAGCGACTTTTTTTCGAATCATCATTAGTCGCATCATGCAGCCTTACAATCTATTGAAAATCAAAACATATAGGCCAACGTTTGTAGAACAACCAAAGTTACATTAATAACTCTTAAGTTAAGCATATAGGAGGACCTGTTTCTTTTGTTAACCGCTCAACACAGAATAGCTGTATGTGCGCACTCCTTTCCAATTTATTCAGCTTTGTTCAATTGTGTTCTTCATACTATAATATAATGCCACGGAATTCTAAGCAAATCTTGTCTGCTAAATGAACTAGTGTAGCCCACAGCCATATGGCATAGCCAGATCAGGACCTAACATAAGGACAACTCAGAGTATGCTATTCTGTTCTTCTGAAATAGACTACATTTTCTTCATATCATGTTTCTTTAGACCTGTCTAAAATAAATAATAGATTTATTGTGAAAGTGTAGGCTACATTACATGGATTTATTAGACTTTTTAAAATGTTGATGTTTTTGAAAGGTCTGCATCAGTGGCTTGTAGGCTATGTGTGGAAGCCAGGAGATGCTAAATGTGTTGTTAATTAACGGTCAATTACCGTGAGACCGACAGATATTTGCTTGACAATCACCAGCTGACGATATTTGGTGACCGCCACAGGAATGATGCCTGACCGCCACAGCCAATAGGAATGATGCCTGACCGCCACAGCCAATAGGAATGATGCCTGACCGCCACAGCCAATAGGAATGATGCCTGTATCTTTCTAGTGACTTGGTTTATTCATACGCCATCCAAAGTGTAACTTCACCATGTTTTATACCCATCTACCAATAGGTGCCCTTCTTTGCGAGGCATTGGAAAACTTCCCTGAATCTGTGTTTTTAAATTCACTGCTCGACTTGGAGACCTTCTAAATAATTATATGTGTTGAGATGGGGTAGTGATTACAAATGTAAACGCTATTGGACACACAGTGAGTCCATGCAACTTATGCGACTTGTAAAGCACATTTTTACTCCTGAACTTATTTAGGCTTGCCATAACAAAGTGGTTGAATACATTTTAAGCTTTTTCATTTTTAATTCCACTTTGACATTATGGGGTATTGTGTGTTGGCCAGTGACACAATCTCAATTTATTCCATTTTAAATTCAAGCTGTGTAACACAACAAAATGTGGAAGAAGTCAAAAGGGTGTGAATACTTTCTGAAGGCACATGTTCATGTCATTGTCACTCAAATCAAATTTAGTTGCTAGTAGAATGTTACAATTCGAATGTCACGTGTAAAATATTTTTTTGTCATTTTGAAAATCAACCTCCCTTGCACCTTTTAGCATAGTTGTCATCATCTGCTCTGTAAATTCTTAGTTCACTTCTGGAGCCAGTTTTGTCAACAAGCTGTGGGCGTGGAGGTATGGTGTTTTTGTTAGAAGAAGCTGTGGGCATTTTCTCTCCTCTCACTTGCTTCTCAAAAGTGTCTTGCACTGTCAGCTGCGTAAGTAGCCTGGCTAGCTTGAAGATTCAGACATAGTACTAGACAGACTCCATCCTCTCAATCCGTATATGATGTGAGACACATTTGACAGAAGTACTGAAAGTAACAAAAACGTGTTCTAGCATCGGAAAAACTACCAACTGTTTGTACAGGAAGATGGGATGATGTCATTCCAGACATCGCTCAACCCCTATTGCACACACACACACACACCCTCACTCTCGCACACTATAAAACCAAACGCGTTCAAGCACAATGTTTTGGTTTGTTGTCACGCTACAAAAGGTTCAGATTATCACCACATGTTTGTCCAATGTGGAAATGATACCGTACAAAACTGTTTGTAAAGGAAGATGGGATGATGTCATTCCAGACATCGCTCAACCCGATTGCACACACACACACACCCTCACTCTCGCACACTATAAAACCAAACGCGTTCAAGCACAATGTTTTGGTTTGTTGTCACGCTACAAAAGGTTCAGATTATCACCACATGTTTGTCCAATGTGGAAATGATTTAGTGTCTTTGTCATCATGACGTTTTGTTTCCCCTCACAATCTCTTTGTTCACGGCAACTTGGCTCTAAACCCTTGATTTTGTGTCATGTATCGTTAGCTAAAAATCACACAATGTTTCCCTGCATTGGATTGGGTTATCTTGGCATGGCCAGAAAAGCAGTACGTAATGTACTTTTACCCGAATGTGTTGTGTAACAGAGTTGTAATGATCTGTTCCCAGGACAGCATTGGTCTGCTGTTGGACGCTGTGAAGACGGAAGACGAGGAGCTGGCTCAGACCTGGAAGAAGTCTGAGCAGTGGGCCACCATCGAGCAGCTGTGCAGTAAGCACCACTGGCCATCAAGGAAGGCGCTGACATGCCTTAGTTGAAATTATCACATTTATGTCGTCGTTGAGGAGTGATGGATTGATTTATTTGTTTCTTAATTCCATTATTTTACTTTTAGATTAGTGTGTATTGTTAGTTATTACTACACTGTTGGAGCTAGGAACACAAGCGTTTCGCTACACCCACAATAACATCTGCTAAATATGTGTATGCGACCAATAACATTTGATTTTGATCTGATTTTAATGTGATTGATTGAGTTGAACTTGTCTTGCATTCAATTCAGTAGAACTTTATTGACCACAAAGAGCAATTTGGTTGGAGCTCATGACATGTATCATTCCTACATATAAAAAAGGAAGTCTGAAAAGACCCCTGACCCCTCTCTCCCTCCTCTCCTCAGGCACGGTGGGTGGGCAGTCATCGGGCCCTCAGGAGTACGGGGCCGTGGGCGGGGGCCCCTCTACCCCAGCGTCGTCCTCAGCCATGTGGTCCTGCCTCCACTGCACCTTTATGAACCAGCCAGGCACAGAGTTCTGTGAGATGTGCAGCCTGCCGAGGGGTTAAACCCCATCCCTCCTGTGGCCCCCTGCCCTGTTTCCCTAACCCCTCTACCACCCGGTCTCCAGCCCGGCCCGCTTCCTTACGCACATCATCGCACCGGGATTGGATACCGCAAACAGCTGCGTGATTGGATGTCTCCTCCTCTTGGCCCCTGGCCCTCTGTCCCTCCCATCTGACTGCTATGGGGTTGACAAGCGCAAAACGAATGGCATTCGTTTACACCAAATCAAGTGATTTAACAAATGACTGTGCTCTCATCTCTCGCAGGCTCTGCCGTGGCCCCTGACTGAGACTGGCTGGGACATGTTTAGCTAAAAGCACTTTGGCAACAAGGCTTCTTCTTCCCTCTTCCTCCCCATGGCCCCTTATATTCCTCTATGACCTGGCTCCAATAAATATTGCTGTGCTTCAGGACAACAGCAAAATAAAGACTTTACAATTTGAAGTTCTCACTCACACCGACCAGTGCCCCCCACTCGCTCTCACGACTTAATCTGGAAAGTCTGTGTAAATAATATACATTATTTGAGGAATGATTGATGCTGTTTATTTAATTGCACATGAAGTGTTTTGTTTTCCTGATTGTAGCTACAGTATATATTGGGACTTTTGGAATCTGCTTGGGTCTGTTTTTCTCAGCCAGATAGTTTTTGTAGAACTCTCACTCATTCTCCAACAGTTATCAGACAGTGACGGTCTATCCATAAGATCTCTTGATTGGCCCAAACCTCTTCAGAGTTATTAAACTATCAGGCTCTTCAGTATCATAAACCTAACTTCTTTATTTAGTCTTTTGTATTGCAGGAGTGATGTGTTCTTGGTTGCTCAGGCACTTCCCCTAAGTTGATGCCCTGACCTCAGGAGTGAGTTTGGAGAGATGGGTCCTAGCGTTAATGAAACCATTAGATTTTGGGTTATTTGTTAACTTTGCTAATGTTATACCTCCAGTTGAAGCTTATACTGTATAGTACGCCATATTTGTTTTGATGGCAGCTTTGAGATGCTTACTTACTGGGTTAGCTACCAACGCTGCACCTCTTTCTCTCCTTCCCTCTCTTCTTGCATCGGTTCTCCTCTCTTTCGACTGGCGCTCGTCCAGAGGGGCCAGACCGTATAGAATGGGTTTTTTCCTCTGACGGGCCCCTATGGATCGCCATCACTCTGCCTTCAAAGATACCTTAATGGTCCATGCCTTCCAGCAGGCCAATGTGCTGTGCACCTGGGATGGAGAGAGGAAGGAAGATGGCGAGGGAAGGAGGGAGGGAGAAAGAGAGATTGCGAAGGAACGGGGAAAGATGGCGGCCAGGCAGGGTTAAGAGCTCAGGGTGTGTTTGCTTCTGTTACAGAGAACCAATATTTTCTCTCCACACTAACAGCTGTAAAACTGAACTCATTCCAACGGTAGTAATTTGACGTCAAATAACTGATGTCCACAGCACAGGCAATTCAGTAGGGAATGTTTTCTCTTCTCATGCCCCCGTTTAGATACAGGTTACAATGATCCAGGTACCCCATTTAATGTCTGAGAATAGGAACGGGTTAGTGGTTAGCACGGACAAGTACTTATTCCAGAGTATCTCTTGGTCAGCGCTGGGGAGGTGTGTGTGTCACTTCTCATAGATCGCTGATTCAATTAATTCAGCTTTATATTCTTGAAATAAAGTGCCCAAACCTTTACACTGCTATTTTGATGGCATTCAATGAAATCCTTGGTTTGATTTGTTTTATTTATAATTTGACACTGTAGCAGTCAGATTTAGTCCAACAGATACCTCAACTTTTTCCAGCCTTCAAATATTTCCTTTTGAGGGACTTTGGTCTAAATATGTAGCGAGCGCATGTCCAAGCGGTTGAGCCTGTCGTCACTTGAGGTTTCCTTCCATTTTGGGGCTGCTATCAGTAAATTGTCCTTCTCAGTTGAATGGAGAGGTGGGGTCATGGGTTTCAAATTATGCTATTTATAAAGATTTGCTTTTTTGTAAGCGCTCGGGAGTAATTTCCATTGAAAAAGTGAGTGTTTTTAGTTTGTAGATTAATTTGAAAATGGTCTAAGGTTATTTTGCCTGTTTCCCCTGTGTGAGTTGTTGAGAAAGATTATCTGAAAATGCATAAATTAAGTCCCAGCTCTGGTCCAGTGGTTTACGTGCGGCTTGTTGATGCTGAGTTTCAGCCACACGTAACGCCCTGGACCAGAGCTACATAAAGCCTAACTTCCCCCTCTGAGCTGAAGAATGGGACCCTGAAAGAAAGTTGTATGATGCTGTAGATCTGGATTTTAATTTAATATCAGAAATACCAGTCAAACAATAAACAATTCCTATCAATGGAGCACAGTGTTTGTTTTGTTGATTCACCCTGGAAGAAAGAACAGTTGTACTTTTAGGCTGATTTTGTCCTCTTAGCGGAGTGGTTAAGGTCGGCCCTCCAACCGCGGCACGTAGCCTAGCCGTTAGGAGCGTTGGGCCAGTAACCGAAAGGTTGCTGGTTCAGATCCCCGAGCTGACTAGGTGAAAAGTCTGTCTGTGCCCTTGAGCAAGGCACTTAACCCTAATTGTTCCTGTAAGGCACTCTGGATAAGAGCATCTGCTAAATGACTAAAATGTAAATGTGAATTGCTGTACGGTGTTCTGCCTCAGAATGCATGTGTACTCTGAATCTTCAACCACTGTGTCGCTTTTCAAGCAGCACCTCCACCACAAACTATTTCCCTTTAATTTACTTTTGGTGGCTTCTTTGAGCTCGTTAACAAATTGTTTTTCTGATTTGGGTAATTTTTTCTCCATGCGCTTGACCAGACCCTGTATTAGGTGTTTTATCTTTGGTACTAGCATATCCGATAGTTATCACTATTTTTAACACTTTAGTGTCTAGAGAAAGTATTCATACCCCTTGGTTTCTTTGTTGTTACAGCCTGAATTCAAAATGGATTCAATTGTCTCTCACCCATCTACACAAGAAACCCCATAATGACAAAGTGAAAACATGTTTAGAAATTTTGGCCAGTGTATTCGAAATGAAATACAGATCTAATTTACATACATATTTACACCCGAGTCAATACTTTGTAGAAGCACCTTTTGGTGACGATTACAGCTCTGAGTCGTCTTGGGTATGTCTATCAGCTTTGCACATCTGGATTTGGGGATTCTCTCCCATTGTTCCTTGCAGATTTTCTCAATCTTTTAAATTAGATGGGGAGCAGCAGTGAACATGCACTGTGTGTAGATGGATGGGTGAGCATAAAAAAAAAAAAAAAAATTGAATTCAGGCTGTAACAACAAAATGTGAATTAAGTCAAGGGATACAAATACTTTTTGAAGGCACTGTAGCAGCTATTTCTACCATGCATGGAACCCAACTCTGATTTTGTGACCCCTTACTGGTTATATCCAAATAAGCCAAGTTTTTACTGTGTTTTCAAAGGCATTTTAAAATAGATATCATTTTAGCCATAAAGATAGCAAATATGTATTTAATGTCACTATTTCCATTCTATCTAATAGTCTGTGTCACAATGTACTCTACCTTTACTGCTGACATGCTGTCTTGACCATTCGGTCTTTACGAGGGGCAGTGCATGTTATGGAGTAGTCAAACAGTTTATCGCCACCGACCGTCGGACACACTGACTAGTCTCAACAGGACCCAAATGGGAAGCAGATAAAGCCTCTTGTGGGTTGAGTGCAATTGCCATTTACGTCACATGCATATGACAACATGGAGTAACGTTAATGACGGAACAAGGGAGAGAATACTGGGGTTAACCATTCTATTGATTCTACTTATGAATTCCAAACTGACCCGTAAACATTCCTGTGGACCTGAATACGTCACATAGGTGCTGTGAGATGTGTTGTTTTACAGGGTCAGACGTAGTAGCACAGCACCCCTGGAGTAAATTAGGGTTACGTGCCTTGCCCAAGGACAGATTGTTGTACCTCGTCGGCTCGGGTATTTGAACCAGCGACTTTTCGGTTACTGGCCCAACGCTCTAACCGCTAGGCTACCTGCTGCCATGTTATGATCAATGGACAATTAAAAATAATGACGTGGATGCCTGTGCCAATTTTCTCATAGGGGGCGGAGACATGGAGGACACCCTTCTCTTGGAGAGACCTCAGTGTGAGGTCATATTGACTGTATATATGCAGGTCCCTCTGTCGGCGCGCCACACAGCGTTGCACTACTGTGGGATTATCGAAAACACAATGAAAAGGTAAGTGGGGAACAATACTGTGAGAAAATAATCAGGTTATTAGACATTCCTTATAAGACGATAGAATGGATGTTTGCAGAGCAATTCAAACTGTTACATTATTACATTTACATTACATTTACGTCATTTAGCAGACGCTCTTATCCAGAGCGACTTACAAATAGGTGCATTCACCTTATAGCCAGTGGGATCACCACTTTACAATGTTGTTGTTTTTTTTGGGGGGGGTTAGAAGGATTATACCTCACATGATATAATCATATTTGTTCTGACTTGAGGATGAGGACTGCGGTGGCTTTGTTGTGCCTGGTGGCTCTGTGTGCAGCGCAGAAGAGGAGGAGAACTGAACAGAACTCCGAATGGGACTACAGGACTGAGGGTGAGTGGCTGCCTGGTCCGGTTTTCATTTCAGAATCAGAAAGTAACGCTCCCTACACTTTCAATGCATTTTTCAGCAAAAGGTGGGTGAACCCTCGTGCATCATTTTTGAAAAAAGGTGCATAAACTGTGTTTACGGTCGTGTGTGTGTGTGCGTGCGGGGCTTAGTAGGTAGAGCATTGCACTTGCAACGCCAGGGTTGTGGGTTGATTCCCACGGGGGACCAGTACGAACAAATATGAAAATGTATGCACTCCCTACTGTAAGTCGCTCTGGATAAGCTCTTCTTCTAAAATGTAAAAAATGTACTTGTTTACCCTCCACTACACCACTGGGGATCATCCTCAGTCATGATTTGCTCTTGCATTCCTTGGTTGCTGATGTATTCTTTAGACATGACAAGGTAGACAGAAATCTGCACAGGGGTGTTGAGGCGTTGTTAGAAGTAGAAGTACAGCTTGTGATGCCAAACACAATCAATAAAATGTAATGATTACCCCCCCCTCCCCCTCCCCCTCCCTCTCCCTTTCTGTTCATGCCACTGCAGCAGGGAAGGTGAACACTAGAGGCTGTGCCAACCTCACCCTGGTGTTGGACAACTGGAAGTTTGCTATCATGAACAAAGTCAAAGACCTTCTCCTCAACGACCACAGCACTGTGCTGCCTGATTACGGGAGGTGGGTATATCCTATTTAGTTGGTTTTTAGATTTGAGAAGTTAATTGGTGAGATCAGACATTTTAACATACTTGTATGATTGGATAAATAGAAAGAGGAGATACTTCACTGTATTTATTACAAAGCTCATTACTTTGGACATGTACCTTTTTTAGCTTTAGTCAGATCCCAAGAAGACTGTTATTATAACATGTAACTTGTTTTCGCACTGTAATGGACTGTCGTTTTCTCCCCCACCGTCCCTTCCTCCACCAGGATCCCTCCTCTATCAGATGCTCTCGGAGATCTCTACAAGGAGTTTAATGCTCTGAAGGAGCGTCTTGGGGAGCTGACCACCAAGTTTGAGGGAGTCGAGGGCTTCGTGGATGACGTGAGGGCAGGAAGAAGCCCCTACCCTCCCAGAGCAGAGCCCCGCCCACTGACACCAGAGGAGGAGAACCAGAACACCACGCTGACTGGAACCGGAGAGGGAACCGGTACCGGCACCAGTACTAGACGCAGGCACCGTGTGGTGGTCCGGAGGGTCAAGATACCTGCTAATGGTGCCCTGGTCTAAGCGGTTGGACTCTGTCCACAACCATCCATACTCTCTCCACCTAAAACTCAGTGGTGAAAATGACAATATAATTCCCTCTAAGCACTCAAAACTGAAAATACATTGCATATCACTCAATTAATTGTAAAAGCAACATACAGTAGGCTATACAGTAAAAATGTATTGCTTTCCCCTTTCCCTCAATGGACTCCAAATCACATTTTATTTCAAAACACATACTGTGGGAGACAAGTTGTAAATATTGTTTTGCTGTTCCATGTTTTTACCTGTGGAGGAATCTGATAACCTTTTTGTCGATAGGTGGCACCACAGTGTGTCCAATGACTATGCCACACGTTTTGTGGCTCGCTTCATTAAGGTTCCCTGTGAGGAGTTGATATTTTACAATATAATTATTTGTCATGTGTTGTTTTTATCTAATTACTGTCTTATCATACTATTGTATTGGCATGTCATCACCGTTTTTACATCTGCATATGAATTATATCTACCCCCCCCACAATACTTTTATTTAGAAAAACGAGTCAGCAGATTCGTTGAGGGATTTTTATTTTGAAAAGGCCTTCCGTTGCTGGAACAGGAGTCACTTCCCCTGCTCACTGACTGCTTCATTCTCACTTTCAGTTGTATATAAACGCTGGATTGCTGATGCTATGTATTGGCCATTGAGAGGCTTTCGAAGCCACCGGTCGGCCATATTGTCACAGTCCTCCATAGGAATGAATGGAATTCTACAGTATTTCAATTAAATGTTTCAAGGACAAAATTACATGTATTTGAGTATTTTGTTGTTGTAGTGGGGCCAGTAATATTAGTAATACAAAGAAATTATGCTTTAAGGAAAATATTTGTATATATATTTTCAGTTTTTATTTGCATGTTTAGCTCACATAACATAATTTAAAAGAATGCATTAAGGTGTCTGTAATAGAATAAATGTGGCAAAAATTAATTTAGACATTAATAAATGCATTTTTCTATAGCTTCCAAAATGTGTTTTACACTGGTGGGGGAGTGCCAAGATGGAGGCACGGTGGCTTCAACACAGCGCCCCCCTATTGGTCATCTAGTGTATATATAAATCAATGGTATGTTACAAATAGTGTGGTAGTGTGTGAAAAAGCACTGTGCTAGAGGTCTTCACATTTTCAACAGACCCAAGCAGGTCCTGGTCCTAAATTCGGACTTTTGTCTCGAATCTGGGTCGGGTCTGATATAATTGCCATGGGTCTCAGGTATGTGCAGTTAAACTGTATTTACCGACTGGACCCGATTGGACCTGTCCTCTGTTAATTTAGTGTTTGTGTGATGAGAAGTGCGCCAGCTTGTTATTCGTGTCAGCCAATTGCAATTCAATAAAACGTATAGCTTATATCCAGCTGAAACTGTTTCCGGCTGCTCACCACATGTGCGCCTGCTGCTGAGGAGAGAGAGAGAGAGCTATTAAAAGTTTACTATCTCTCTCTCTCTCTCCTCAGCAGCAGGAGCACTTGAGGTGAGCAGCCACTTGAGGTGATTCAACTCTGACTTCCCAGGGTTGAATTTCCGTGACAGTCCTTTTTCATTGAAGTAAAACTAAAGTTAGTGGAGAAAGAGTACAGGGAAAAGAAGCTGAGAAAGGGAATGTCCTCGGGGACGTTTTAACATTGTAGTGGACAAAGATGAGAATGTTGTTGACCACATGGACTGTGTGCAACTGGCTATTCAGGTTTGATTCAGTTTTTTACCTTTCATTTATTTATTTTCGTATTTATTATCAATTGTTTATTTTTGTATTGTAGACGTCATTATTATTATTGTAAATCATTATTATTGTAAGCCTATTTAAAAATATAAACCAGTTATTTAAATAGTGTTTTGTTTCATTTTCTTGAGACATTCTCATTGGCTAAATTAAGTTGTCTTTAATTTTGTGCTCTGTATTTAGTTGAAGGTTAAAAGTAGGACTGTTGTAAAATAATTATCCTATCATTAGCCTATTGCTGTTATTTGTTGGGTAGGTCTATGTGGTTGGCAATCGACTTTGTTGGTAATTATTGTAATGCTGTATATATAATAACCTGTTCGTATTTTCTCTATAAACATTGACTTGACTTACTTTTGATATTACCTTAATAAAGTTAAGCAACTTTTGTGAAGGTTTGGTCTGGTAGAGATATTATGAGGCTTAGCTATAGCAGGAAGGAAGTACGCACCGGCACTCCAACTGACTGCCACAGTTGAACTTGAGGTGAGGAAGAATGTTTTAGGCCCTACCAGAGTTACGAGTTACTCCTTTGATATAACAATATAATGCTTATCTTTATAAAATATATTCTGATTAGAAAATTAGCCTCCTTCTGTATGCCTGTATCTGCATAGCAGCAGTAGACAATCTGACAAGTATAAAGAAATTCATGTCAATGTCGGGAACATGGTACCAGCACATCTCTATCTTTCTCTCTGGTCTCTCTTGGGGCATAAGCTTGTCTCCTTTAATATTTGTTAAATATGAATATCATACAGTGGACGCCTATAGGCCTACATGCATGCAATGCCCTGATGCATTTATCGCTCAAATCTTCGACAGCTGAACCGTAAGGCAGACAACTATTGTTTTAATAAAGTAAAAACCATGGACCATACAGTATTTATTATGCTTCACTTAGAAACACAACTAATATTTTTTGGGAATTTGTTATATGCCGTTTGTAAGGACATGCAACTTTCATTTGGATCATTTGGCCAATATGCTTGTTTTTTGATGGCACTGGCAGCGCCCAGTTTGAGATTTCTTTCTCGTTCTCTAGGATCTGAACGGGTCTCTCGGATCCGAACCTGCTCGTGTCTGTTTGGTTCTTTTTTCCACGGTCCTTTTCAGAACGGGTCTGACTGTCCTCAGGTCCATTCGGAATGGGTCTCTGTTTTTTATTTTTTATTTTGCATATCGGGTCAGGTGGGAAAGCCACAGATCCATTTCAGAATGGATCCAACTTTTTGGACCCGTGAAGACCTCTACCAGGAAGTCTGAAAAGACAAACTGAGTGGGCGGGGAGCTCACCTTGACTGACAGTGAAAAAGCCTATGTCGAGCAACATGGTTGCAGTGAGACTATCTCAAGCAAATTTGCTGATACACAAAGCAACTCAAACAACATTGAAATGGCATGTTGGCTATATAATTTAGCTAGCTAGCACAAATGGAATTGTCAGCACAGTTTATCAAGCTAGCTAGCTAGTTCATCTTGGACAATTTTAGTTAAAGGCGGTACATATTTAAATTAGGTAAGAGAATACGCCATTACCGTTGGTGTATTAAAGCTGCAATATGCAACTTTTTGGGCGACCTGACCAAATTCACATATAAATGTGAGTTATAGATCTCATTCTCATTGAAAGCAAGTCTAAGAAGCGGTAGATCTGTTCTATGTGGCTATTTCTATGCTTCCCGTTCTTAAGTTTAGATTTTGCGTCTTTTACTTTCGGTTTTGTACAGCAGCTTCAAACAGCTGAAAATACAATATTTTGGGTTATGGAAAATATATTTCACAGCGGTTTAGATGGTACAATGATTTTCTACACAATGACTGCTGTTTTTGTAATCTAAACTGAAATTAGGCAATATTAGAATTTTAGCAATCAGGAAATGGCGGAGCAATTTCTGCATATTGCACCTTTAACATTAGCAACTCAAATAATCCCACCTCCTGAATCTGAGTGTTTGACATGGGTGAGAGGACCAGTAACTTTATGATCAAACTTTATCAATGTAGAAGCAAGACATTTTTCATACTTTGGTAGTCCTACTTTGATCTGGTTTCATCACAAATATCACATTTAATGAAAAACATGATTTTGACTGTTCGGGACCTTTAAAAGAGCATATGAACATTGTTTCCAGAGAAAAGTTATATATTCTTTGGTATCTGGAAGTGTGACCTGTCAGATTCAATGAAACTATCATGTTCTATGACTGAGTGGAATTTCTTTGAATTTCACTGATTTAAATTCTACTTCCTGTCACTCAAACTCAAATTTAAATTCGACATCCTGTGGGGTGTGGCAAATTCTATTAGAATTTCAACTCGTGTTGAATGGCAGTCAATTAAAAACATTATGAATTGAGCCCAACCCTGTTACCTGCAGTTTACGTTGATAGATCTATCGATTTCAATCTGACAGCAAAAAACTTTAAGATATTGCAGTAATAGTTGAACACTACACGTTGGCAGTATAAGGCACATTGTCAATAACATTATCTCTTGAAACACAAGTCAATGAAGGATCTTTCAAATTGGTACCCTGATCTTCCATACAGTAAGTAGTCAAATCAGAGCTATTATTGGTAAAAGGCAGAATGGCATGAGAGATAACTCACCCATGAGGTTGCAGGTAGGTCTTACATGATGTCATTTGTAATGAGTATATAGGAGAGGAGGCTCTCTCAGTGCCACATTCCCTTCCTTTAAACCTGTTTAGCAGGTTTAACTTCTAAAGCAGTTTAGAAGGAAGCAGAGGAAAAAATTACGGACAAAAAGTTTCTGAAGTTAGTGCATATTATTGTTTTATTTACAGCATGGAAAGTGTTTTAACAAGTTACAATAGGAAATGATCAAATTGGGTATACATAAAACTATTATAATTAGATGTAGAGTCGACCCAATTGTTATTCTGAACATATCTATCACAGTAGGCCTGGTTACATTTGATTTCCAGAGTTATCTAAACTGAATACTTTGGGATTTTGGCAATGAGGCCCTTTATCTACCTCCCCAATGTCAGATGAACTCATGGATAACATTTTTATTATTTTCTGTGTCAAGTATGAAGGAAGTTAGAGGTAGCTTAGCGAGCCAATGCTAAATTGCCAATGCCAATGCTAACTCATGGGATCATATCAAGAAAAATGGCAAGTCATCCACGGATTATTCAAGAGTGGGAGGACGATAGGAAAAAACTACCCGCCCTCCAGGACACCTACAGCACCCGATGTCACAGGAAGGCCAACAAAGATCATCAAGGACATCAACCACCCGAGCCACTGCCTGTTCACCCCGCTATCATCCTGAAGGCGAGGTCAATACAGGTGCATCAAAGCTGGGACCGAGAGAATGAAAAACAGCTTCTATCTCAAGGCATCAGACTGTTAAATATCCATCACTAGCACATTAGAGGCTGCTGCTGCCTATTGAAATCACTGGCCACTTTAAGAAATGGAACACTAGTCACTTTAATAATGCTTACATATCTTGCACTACTCATCTCATATGTATATACTGCATTCTATTCTATAATATTCTACTGTATCTTAGTCCATGCTTCTCTGTCATTGCTTGTCCATATATGTATACTTTATTATCCGGAGACTGAACATTACTCGCTAATGCACTGAACATTACTCGCTAATGTTCATTCTCTGGATAATAAAGTAGACGAGCTCAGGGCGAGGATATCCTTCCAGAGAGACATCAGGGATTGTAACATACACTGTTTCATGGAAACATGGCTCTCTCGAGATATACCGTCTCAGTCCATTCAGCCAGCTCGGTTCTCAGTACATTGTGCAGACAGGAATAAAGAGCTCTCCGGGAAGAAGAAAGGCGGTGGTGTATGTTTCATGATTAACTACTCATGGTGTGATTGTGATAACATACCGAAACTCAAGTCCTTTTGTTCACCCGACGTAGAATACCTCACAATCAAATGCCTCCCAAAATAATGATCTTCGGTTATAGCCACAGCCGTGTATATTCCCCCTCAAGCCGATACCACGACGGCCCTCAAAGAACTACACTGGACTTTATGCAAACTGGTAACCACATATCCTGAGGCCATATTTATTGTAGCTGGGGATTTTAACAAAGCAAATTTGAGGAAAACGCTATCGAAATTCTACCAACACATTTAGTGTAGCACTTGCACTGAGAAAACATTGGACCACTGCTACTCAGCTTTTCGAAATGCCTACAAGGCCCTCCCCCACCCTCCCTTTGGCAAATCTGATCACGACTCTATTTTGCTCCTCCCTTCCTATAGGCAGAAACTCAAACAGGAAGTACCAGTGCTAAGGACTATTCAACACTGGTCTGACCAATCAGAAGCCATGCTTCAAGATTGTTTTGATCACGCGGACTGGGATACAGTGGGGAAAAAAGTATTTAGTCAGCCACCAATTGTGCAAGTTCTCCCACTTAAAAAGATGAGAGAGGCCTGTAATTTTCATCATAGGTACACGTCAACTATGACAGACAAAATGAGAAAAAAAATCCAGAAAATCACATTGTAGGATTTTTAATGAATTTATTAGCAGATTATGGTGGAAAATAAGTATTTGGTCAATAACAAACGTTTCTCAATACTTTGTTATATACCCTTTGTTGGCAATGACACAGGTCAAACGTTTTCTGTAAG
This sequence comes from Coregonus clupeaformis, assembly GCF_020615455.1. NCBI lineage: Eukaryota > Metazoa > Chordata > Actinopteri > Salmoniformes > Salmonidae > Coregonus > Coregonus clupeaformis. The sequence continues at coordinate 41,612,049 of NC_059222.1, read as the reverse complement.
TCTTCACAAGGTTTTCACACACTGTTGCTGGTATTTTGGCCCATTCCTCCATGCAGATCTCCTCTAGAGCAGTGATGTTTTGGGGCTGTCGCTGGGCAACACAGACTTTCAACACCCTCCAAAGATTTTCTATGGGGTTGAGATCTGGAGACTGGCTAGGCCACTCCAGGACCTTGAAATGCTTCTTACGAAGCCACTCCTTCGTTGCCCGGGCGGTGTGTTTGGGATCATTGTCATGCTGAAGGACCCAGCCACGTTTCATCTTCAATGCCCTTGCTGATGGAAGGAGGTTTTCACTCAAAATCTCACGATACATGGCCCCATTCATTCTTTCCTTTACACAGATCAGTCATCCTGGTCCCTTTGCAGAAAAACAGCCCCAAAGCATGATGTTTCCACCCCCATGCTTCACAGTAGGTATGGTGTTCTTTGGATGCTACTCAGCATTCTTTGTCCTCCAAACACGACGAGTTGAGTTTTTACCAAAAAGTTATATTTTGGTTTCATCTGACCATATGACATTCTCCCAATCCTCTTCTGGATCATCCAAATGAACTCTAGCAAACTTCAGACAGGCCTGGACATGTACTGGCTTAAGCAGGGGGACACGTCTGGCACTGCAGGATTTGAGTTCCTGGCGGCGTAGTGTGTTACTGATGGTAGGCTTAGTTACTTTGGTCCCAGCTCTCTGCAGGTCATTCACTAGGTCCCCCCGTGTGGTTCTGGGATTTTTGCTCACCGTTCTTGTGATCATTTTGACCCCACGGGGTGAGATCTTGCGTGGAGCCCCAGATCGAGGGAGATTATCAGTGGTCTTGTATGTCTTCCATTTCCTAATAATTGCTCCCACAGTTGATTTCTTCAAACCAAGCTGCTTACCTATTGCAGATTCAGTCTTCCCAGCCTGGTGCAGGTCTACAATTTTGTTTCTGGTGTCCTTTGACAGCTCTTTGGTCTTGGCCATAGTGGAGTTTGGAGTGTGACTGTTTGAGGTTGTGGACAGGTGTCTTTTATATTGATAACAAGTTCAAACAGGTGCCATTAATACAGGTAACGAGTGGAGGACAGAGGAGCCTCTTAAAGAAGAAGTTACAGGTCTGTGAGAGCCAGAAATCTTGCTTGTTTGTAGGTGACCAAATACTTATTTTCCACCATAATTTGCAAATAAATTCATTAAAAATCCTACAATGTGATTTTCTGGAGAGAAAAAAATCTCAATTTGTCTGTCATAGTTGACGTGTACCTATGATGAAAATTACAGGCCTCTCTAATCTTTTTAAGTGGGAGAACTTGCACAATTGGTGGCTGACTAAATACTTTTTTCCCCACTGTATATATGAGCAAGGCACATCGTTATATTGGTTTATTCTTCCGGTTAATCTACACTATTCTGCAAAACATTTACAATACCCTCTCACAGACCCTTAACTTAGCATACACTCTTAGAAAAAAAGGTGCTATCTAGAACCTAAAAGGGTTCTTCGGCTGTCCCCATAGAAGAACCCTTTCTAGAACCATTTTTGGTTCCAGGTAGAACCCTTTTGGTTCCAAGTAGAACCCTTGTGGGTTCCATGTAGAACCCTTTTCACAGAGGACTCTACATGGAACCCAAAAGGGTTCTACCTGGAATAAAAAAGGGTTGTACCTAGACCCAAAAATGGTTCTCCTATGGGGACAGCCGAAGAACCCTTTTCTAACCCTTTTATCTAAGCATATACCTAATTGCCTGCTGATGGCCCATCAACTGTGGAAGTTGTATTCAAACCAGTTAGGTAGGTATTTGCTACCAGAACATTCAGAGACATACTGTATGCCTAGTGCCAACTATATGGTTAAAAGAAAGAAGGCAGAGAAACAGGTAAGCCATTCTTAGATACAACATTTAATTGTGTGAGTGCACTTGTCACACTGTGGTCCTCTGTAGCTCAATTGGTAGAGCATGGCGCTTGTAACGCCAGGGTAGTGGGTTCGATCCCCGGGACCACCCATACGTAAAAATGTATGCGCACATGACTGTAAGTCGCTTTGGATAACAGCGTCTGCTAATTGGCATATTATTATATTATATTATAAATGTCATAGGGATCATTCATTAATGTCATTTACTAGACCCCATTGCCTACAGTATTTAAGAGTCGTACATGTATAGTGCCAACCCAGCAGAAATACACAGAAGAAAGGGTGAATGCACAGCAACAGGTGATCTCATCTAACATATTTGTGAATGAAGCCAGTGTTGAAGAAGGGGATAATGATATTAATGGGTATGCCAATAATTATAATCATGTTTGCTCCTAGATTTGAATGGAAAAGGAGCTTCTGACAATGGGGAATCAAATGATGCTTTCTGGGCTGCTTTTGTTGCTGATGATGTCAAAGTCGCGTCAATTCAAATCTGGTATTAGGAACAAAAGAGGTCAACACGACTTCTAATATATAGATGTTATTTTAATTAATGCAAAAACCTTCAATGGTAAATATGATGTTTCGTATATACGGGCTCTCTGAAATACCTCACAGGGCGCTTCAGAGAACTAACTACATTGTTTTAGAAACAATACCCAAATACTCTGACAGAGAAAGTTTCCCACTTCTCTGCTGACCAATTAGAGTAGAGGACTGAGTGTGGTTTAAACTTACTCAGCCAATCCATTGATTCAGGGGTTGGTCTCATCTCCTCGGCGCCATTTGTTGCACACTTCAGCCAGGCACAAGATTATCATAACAACCTATCATAGTGAGAAGAGCCAGCTCCCTTAGACATCATTCCTACGTCCAAGGAAGGCTCACAGATAAAAAAAAACCAGTATAGTCTAGCATTTGAAGACACATCCTTATCTAATTTTACCCCCTAAAACAGCTCTTCACATCAATCACAGCCTTGCCAGGTGTCACAGCCTACATTAGCCCAGTCAAGAATGCATTCTTTCTAAGTTAGTCATCCCATCAATTTAGGAGAATGATAAATCCCCAATAATCCCCCTTTTCACACCTAATAAGGTGTGATTCAAAAAATAAGAAAACACAGATTGTCATTCATTATAATATAATACAAACAAAAAATCACACTTTTATTAATAGGCCATAATGATACTAAAAAATTCAAACCCTCAGTTCATCTACACCCCACTTGCAAATTGTTTCCAGTCATCAAAGAACTTCAAACCATCACATAAGGAAAGACAAACATTCACATGATTAACTTGATTAATAAAGCATAAAACACAGGATTAATAGAACACAAAACATAAGACTATTAAAACATAAAACACAAACAGAGAAGTATATTTTGGCCCCCTTTAGACACCCTCTAGTGTCACTCCACCAAGCCTGGTAGGTCATATCCTCCATTCCTAGGTTGGAGTCCAGGATTGGGCCGTATCTCACCATCATTTTACATTACATTTTAGTCATTTAGCAGACGCTCTTATCCAGAGCGACTTACAGGAGCACCATCTGTTGGGAAATCACCTTCCCCATCTCCTTTCTCACCAAACCTCAGACACAGGAAATAAGACAACATCCACAAAGAACAAGTATACCCATAGAGGCTATAACTTCACCCAGAATAGTTACAACAATAGTTTTCCATTTACCAAATATGTTATCAAACCAACCGCTTATGGAGCTATCAATACCAGAGTTCTCAGCCAGTTTGTTCGTCAGTGTAGTTACTCCCCTGAAGCTCTTTTGTCACTGACCCGTCCGGTGCTATATTGTTTGAGGATGAAAATACAGCACATAGATCCAAACAGAACACAAACTCCGCCCCTCTCAGCCAAAAGCATATCTAAAGCTATTCTATTCTGCCTTGTCATTAAGATAGTTGCCGCTGTCTGCTCATCTAATCCCTTTACTGCATCACAAGTGTGGTTTATAAATCTTTGCTGGTTATAGTAAATATAATTTATCCAATCTACGTTTTTATTAATTGTTGACCACCAAAAAATACTTAATTCAAACTCAGCTGCGATCTGATTCCTAGCTTTGAATTTTTCTGGAACCCCTCGAGGTGCTCCTATCCCATCACAGGATCCTTTCATCAAAGGATCCCGGGAGGAGGTCCTACTTTCTACGTGACAACTCACCAGTCTCTGACACGTTTGATTGTTTGCGTATGTAGGTGAGTTCACAATCAGTTATCACCACACAACCATCAGATGTCAGCACGGGCCTGGTTTTAGTTCCTAAATTCCTCTGGCTGCAACAAAGAGGAGAGATTAGTCATGTTCTCTTTCAGTTGGGATATTCTCTGTGTAGGAGCAGAGCTAAGATGCCCTACTCTGTATCCTATCTTACTAGTCCTATAAAAACAATTAGAATCCCCTGAGACTTCAAACATAGGCAACCTAGGTCGGAATGACTTTGTTATCGGGGGATACAGATAGTTCAAGTTACTACAAGACTCTTTCACCACATTCCCAGGTGGCTTGCATGGAGGATAAATCTGTTTTTGCGTACTTCAGACTTTCAGACAGTACCTACCCTTCTATGGGTCGCACTGCCATTTCTGGTAATTCCCTACCCTCACAACACTACACCTGTCCCCAAACTGTGCACGGAGACCTACACATCCCCCACGCTCTCGACATGAGCAACTACATTGTCCCAGGATGTACACGGCGACACACATACAGTGATGTCCTCCCCTAAAGTCCCTAATCTTCCCCTTTCCCTACGTCTAGCTGTCTCCTATGCCTTCGTAGACTGTGCTCAGGTATTATTTTATCAACTTGTTTTAGGTTAACTACTACTTTCGGCTGATCAGAAGGGTTTGAGTGTGTTAGGAATATGGCCCCCACAATCAGACAGCTACCTACCGTCAGGAGACCTGTGAATCCCCACCTCGCCCTGAGAACATGTCAGACGCCAACCCATTGCTTCACCTTCTACCAAACTCACACAGGGATGATCAGACAGGGTAAGGGAATCTTCGTTAAGGAGCCAACCCCCGAGCCCTAATGGTGATCGGATCTTTCTCCTAACTCTGTGTTTGTTCATCAGGTGTAACTGGGTTTACCTTTTTTGCAGTGTGTGACATGCACCCAGATGGATCTAATAGGACTTGATAGGGCCCTTCCCAACAGGCCTGCTTCCAGTTTTTCTTCTTTTAGGGACTGGATCCACACCCAGTCTCCTGGTGAGATAGAGTGGGTCACCTTCTCCTTTAGTTCACCTGTGGGGCACAAAACCTCTGACATACGGGTGTGGTTAATAAACTATCTTCACACATACATGTTGAGCTCTCAATTTCTATTGTTGTTTTTTTATTTTTATTTAATCCTATCATTATTATTTAATCCTATCACTATTATTTAATCCTATCACTATTATTTAATCCTATCACTCCCCCTTTTTGACACATGATTTACCCATGTGTCAATATTACCACCTTTCTAAACCATTCCTTATGTAATTTATCATCCTATTGCCATGCCTTTCATTTTTGGGATTATCTTTTGCTTCTTTATTGCTCCTCCCACTTCCTTTGTCTTTTATGGCAGCTAAATTCAACTTTCATCCAGTTCAGAATCAATTAGTAATCCAATCAATCAATCTCTTATCTTGTAAAAACACTTATGTTTAGTTAAACTCTGTTCTACCCAGGCTCTCCCGGGCTTGACCTGAAGACTAATTGTTGGACATGACAAGTCTATTTTTTAGGTCACCTAAGTCTTCTGTCTAGCAACAAAGAATAAACATCTCTATGTTCATGATTAACCCAGTTATATCTAATAGCCCACCAAAAAACCTCATCATCTTTAAATCACTACCAATGTCATATCCCTCGTTACTCTCTACCATTTGGATAACATCCCTGATGTATGTATGCCTCCTTAGAGTTCCAAATTACTTTACCATGGGCTACCATTGCCTTCCCATAGATAAGATCACTTAATTTACCCGTATGCAGTACATAATGGAGTATCCAAACTTTACAGCACTTTATCATTACCAAAAAGCTCATCATTTGTTTTTTGTTTTAATGGTTTTGGCGCTTCAAATATAGCAGTTTTCCTGGATGAGTTTAACATTCGCCCCTCCTGTGTTATAGTGTGTCCTAGGTAAATGACCTCGCTCTACCAAAGTTGAAGTTTCTTTTTGCTCACTTTGTGTCCCTGTTCTGCCAGGAAGGTTAACAATTGGATTGTATCCCTCTTACATCCCTCCTGAGTGGGATTAGCCAATAGAATAACATCTACATAAACTAACATTTGCTTCCTTCCCTATGTTCAAACTTTCCCAAATTCTTAGTTATAGCCTGGGCTAAGATTGTAAGACTTTCCGAGTAGCCTTGAGGCATCCTAGCCTAAGTCCATTTCCTTCCCTGAAAAGTAAAGCCAAACCACCCCTGACTATCCGGATGAACTTGGATACTAAAGAAAGCATTAGCTAAATCTATCACTGTAAATAGGAGTTCTCTGGTTTCAATTGGTTCAGCAATGTATGTGGATCTGGTACACATGGAACTCTGGGAATGATATTTCTATTAAACTAACTGTAAGTTCATGACCATCCTCCAGTCGGCGCTAGGTGTCTCCTTTCTAACAGGAAATACTGGAGAGTTGCAGTTTACCTCATCTCCAGGAATTATCACCCCTCCCTTAAGTAAATGCTCAAATGTAGGTGTTATCCCTTTTATTGCTTCTGGTTTCATAAGGTATTGCTTTTGTTATGGTCTATTATCGGATCGAGGAATCACTTGTACTGGAGCTTCCCCCTTAATTAGTCCTACATCTATTGTCCTTGTGACCATAATTTGAACGGAATTGCTGCTAACTCAGCCTCCTGTTCCTGAGTTAAGAAAATCTCTTCCTGTCATCCGTTAAAACGTATCTCCAGATGGACAATGGGCTGGGTTTTTTGCTCTCCAATTTAACTTTATTCTATATCTCCCAGTGGAGTGGCCATACTGATCCCCATTTGGTGTATTCTGCTAATCAGTAATGTTTTCCCCCTATTTTATCCATTTACCTAGTGATAACCATTCCTCTGAATGTTCTTTCACTAGGGCAACATGGGGGCTCCACCTTTCTCTGTACAGCCTCTGGCTCTGTGAACCCATTTTAACCCAATTTGAAAAAACAACAATCACAAATAGCCAGGCCTCACTCAATTTGATAGCTCACTTTTATGACCTAAATATTGCCTAACTGAGATGAGCTAATCTCTTTCTCCTAGTTATAATCTAAAGATGGTAGTATACACAAAACATGATAGATATTCCCAGTCTTAACCCATCAATAATTGTTTGTATCATTCTAATTCCTCATATCTAATTCATTAAACCACTCAAAATTCCTCGAGTATACAATTATTATTTAATTGATTACCCTAACTCTGCTACATGTGATCTCATCTCAAATGATCCATTTATCAATTATTTGTTCAACGCCCTAGGAAAATCTGTCTCCCCTTCTATTGTTCCTGTCTCCCCTGTAAATGTCATATTTGAGTTATTAGCCAATACAATCACGGTTACATCAAATGTTCCCTCATTTAATGGTATTTTCTTCCTAATATAACTTCCCTAAATGAGATTAAATCCCCTGCCTTCCTCTACTATCCTTATATCATTACTGGATCAATGACAATAACTGTAATAACTATCAATAATAATTGTAATAACTATTTCACATTAAATTGTGTATTTTTTCTGATAATGTTATAATTGTAGCCTATTCCATCACTTTAATTTAAAATATAAGTTTATGTAACAAATCCATAACCCACCACAGGCTGGCGCTATTCCCCAGCACAACAGCCAATGCATACTTGCATCCTAACCAAAATATATTATCGTTTTAAAATGGTCCATCTATCCTGTATTTCCCGCTAACCCATTTCCAGTTCGCTATTCAATTTATTTAACTGTTCTCTCTGATTAGGCCCTAATTAATAAAACAAATACTTGCTATCGTTGGTCAGCATACGCTTAATGACATTCCTACCATCTGAACTATACTGTCTCTCACCCTCCCCTTGCTCCTTCGGGGAGAGCGCATGGTAACCTTATAACATATTTTCATAGACTTTTCTAGAATACTTCTATTTAAGCTATCTAATTCAACCTTTCACATTTCTCAATCCACATAGTAATCTAGGTATATAGCCCCACTGCAAAAGCTTTGTCTACTGTCCCTACCTGTGTTCGAACCAGGGGCATCGCCAGTCACTCCACACCATCTGCGATGCTCTCAAAGTAACTACTCCCAGTTCATAGAGCAAGTGACGTCACCAAATGAAATTCGCAGTAGCTTTCACCTCAGCAAAAAACTCTCTCTCCCTTTGATTCCCTATTGAATAGGTTAGTTTTTCTATTTAACCCCTATACACGCTACAAATAGTCCATTCAACATTACCAAACCAAATACTCATCGTACCCATTCAATCAACACATCAGCCGTGGAATTTTACACTCATAAATGCAGATTGTTACTCCATGCCTTGAAATGATAAATAGATTTCCACCAATAGTACCATTAATGATCTCATCTTACCCTCTGACACAAAATGAAGTTCCCTCACTGTACTACGTTAGCTCTACCATGATAATTAGTTCAATTTAACCCTCTATTTGTTTTGTACTATATTATACATTACGTCTAAAACAACATTTACTTAGTTTATTCCACCATCACATTATCCAACAACGCCACAATCTTAAACTCATATGGGGCGGCTGGCAGTTTAGTTACCAATAGCGCCGCGCCAACAACCGAGAGGTCGCCGGTTCCAATCCCCGAGCCGACCAGGCGAAAAATGTGCCCTCGAGCAAGGCACTCAACCCCAATTGCTCCCATAAATCGCTCTGGACAAGAACGTCTGCCAAATTACCAAAAACGCAAATGTAAATATTCTCTACTTTCTCACCCATGACGCACGTCTACGCTCGGTGAGCAAGTTTAGAACATTCTCTCGTCAGATACCCACATGCGTTCCCAGCCAACTGCCAGTCTTTTCTGGCTCCAAAAGCCACACTTTCGCTCTCTCCAGCCCCTCCCTCGCAACTCTACCTTTTTTGTCCAGGGGGAACAGGCTTTTGAGGAGCTGTGAGGAGCTGTTTCTCATCCCAGCGCGCTCCAATATTCCGCCGTTACTCAAAGCACTCCAGTCCATTTATTTAAATCAAATAATTCCCACCTAATTAGTTAAAGTTGGTGCACGTTTATAAACCGAATTATTTCGGTCTAATTGTTTAACCAGTATTTTGCACGGTCAAACATAAAACGTCAAATCAAATACTAAACCGAATTGCTTCGACACAACTATTCAAAAGCAGTATTATGCTATTTCAAATATATCAATTCAAACGTTCTAGTTCAGTCACACTCATTCATCACTTTAGTTTTATGTTCCCAATTGTTTTTAACGGGTTATATGGTTTAAGTAACCACAAATCCAACATTTATTCCCAAATTATACCGTTTGAACAGCCACAAACGTCTTTTGATTCCCAATTTGTTTTCTATCAAGGTATACAGGTTTATCATTCACACTTTCATGCATACGACAACACTCGCACTGTCTAACTTTTTATAGTACCTCCTATGGGTGTCTTTTGTTAACGTTTGCACAATTTAAACCTTATTTCCTATTTGTAATTCTCATTATTTACTGTTTTAAAATATTCTTTGTATTCACAGCCAAAAATGGTACACAGTTAAGCGTAGTATACAGTTATCACACAGCAAAAATAGTACACAGTTATCGCCCTCACTCACAATACACAGTCATAATCCTATCATACAGTCAAATATGTCACACAGTCATAAATGACACCCATGTCACACAGTCATAAATGACACCCATGTCACTCAGTCATAAATGACACACTTATATTCCACACACAATCTATTTGGGCACACAGCCTCTTCTACTATCTTTTAAAAAATACTCCACTGAACCTAGCCATATCCTCGAAGTTATGGACCTTGCCAGTCGCTAGTATTTATCTAAAATTTCCCGAACCTAGCCGTATCTCAGTTACGGACCTTGCCGGTGTAATCCTTCGAACCTTAGTCGTACTGTCGTAGTTACGAACCTTGCCGATAGCAATTACTTAAACCAATTATTCCCTATATCTTCGGAACCTTAGCCGTATTGTCGCAATCACGGACCTTGCCGGTAGATGTCAGTATTGTCTCCTGAACCTAGCCGTATCTTAACGGACCTTGCCGGTAGAACCAACACTCTCTGGTACCATGGTTTTAAACATCACATTTAGCAAAGGTTTGCATGTCACAATATTGTGCTTATCTACTCATAATAGTTTCATAATTTAGTTCACTTACATCAGACAGTTGTTTCACAAAATTAATTTGGATAAAGCCAATGTGCAGATCTTCAGTTATTTAACAATAGGTATCTGCTTACCTTTTTAGAAGCCCGGGCAGTTTGTGAAACATACGGTTCGATGAAAGAGGTGACCAAATGTGCCGGACATTACCCAGCAAAGTCCCTTCTACCAGACCGCGTCGGGGTCACCAATTGTCAAAGTCGCGTCAATTCAAATCTGGTATTAGGAACAAAAGAGGTCAACATGACTTCTAAGATATACTAGTTATTTTAATTAATGCAAAAACCTTCAATGGTAAATATGATGTTTCGTATATACGGGCTCTCTGAAATACCTCACAGGGCGCTTCAGAGAACTAACTACATTGTTTTAGAAACAATACCCAAATACTCTGACAGAGAAAGTTTCCCACTTCTCTGCTGACCAATTAGAGTAGAGGACTGAGTGTGGTTTAAACTTACTCAGCCAATCCATTGATTCAGGGGTTGGTCTAATCTCCTCGGCGCCATTTGTTGCACACTTCAGCCAGGCACAAGATTATCATAACAACCTATCATAGTGAGAAGAGCCAGCTCCCTTAGACATCATTCCTACGTCCAAGGAAGGCTCACAGATCACAAAGAACCAGTATAGTCTAGCATTTGAAGACACATCCTTATCTCATTTTACCCCCTAAAACAGCTCTTCACATCAATCACAGCCTTGCCAGGTGTCACAGCCTACATTAGCCCAGTCAAGAATGCATTCTTTCTAAGTTAGTCATCCCATCAATTTAGGAGAATGATAAATCCCCAATAATGAGTAAGTACTTAATCCACTTTGTATGATGATGATGATTGACCTACTATTTTACATGTGAATTTCATTTGGCTGACCTTGATTCCGCCCTGTTGTTTCAAAAGGTATAACAATGGTGACCACTGTTGTTTCTGGTGAGTTTACATTGCATCCAATAACTGATTTAAATCCACTTTTCAACTCTGACTGAATTATAGAAGACTGAAACCATCATGTGATACTTATAGATAACACGAAACAAGCAGAGATCAGATCACTTAGTAGTGAATAAACACACAGATAAATCAATTTACTTCCTTATTCTACAGAAAGAATGGAACGGAATGCAAGTTTGAGAATTTGGCTTATTAATGTCCTCAAATAACTTGCACACTTAAATTAAATTTATATTGAGACAATATCACTCGAGATGATCTGTGACTTAGAATTAAAGATTTTGGAACTCAACTGTTTTCACTGATTTTTAGTCTAGTTTCTCTACACACATTCCATGCATTGTTTAATTTGGTAAATTAGCACATCTTAGCCTACTTGTTGTTGATTAAAATCACATGATGCACCCTAGATGATGTCAAAAGTTTTTGAATCACTCTAGAAGTATTGTCTTTTTTATTTTTTATTTTGGGAGAAATGTTAAGCGGGGCATCCAATTAAACAGTAAATACAATGTGTATGGCTTAAGTAGCCATGATTGCTAACATTAGCTAGCGCTAGTCAGACGACTTATAAATGGTGAGCCAAAATGCTTTTAGTTGAGCACTAGGTAGCTTGCCAGTTCCAGTTTAAAGGACCAGATTCAGTGTATATTTAGAGTGCATGTTAGTTACAAAAGTCAATCCTATGACTGATCAAGCTCTCATGGCTTTGTCTTGCTCCTCTGCAGCAGACATGTTTTGGGCTTTCTTGTCACTCTTTGTAATGTTGAGTTGTGCCAATGGCTTGGGCTCTTTGCTAAAACATTATTTAGCAAATACTAGAATCAGCAACAAGTGAATCAAGTCAGGGTTAATCAAATCAAATCTTTGGGGTCAGCCCTAGTTTACCCTCCTGGCTAGGTGATGAATTTCGAGTGGATCACGAGCAGAGTGGTTTTGGGGGTGATTAGCACTTCTTCATTCAAACAACTAGCAAAATCTAAAAGCTCAAACCACATTTTGTATGAGAACAAATATTATTATGTGGCTGTCATTGTTTCTGTCTGGTTGATAATTACTATCAAAATGTCCCGAAATAATTTAAATCAACCAGTGGTTGCAGCATGGTACAACGCAACACATTACTCTTAAAATGTCACAAAATAACTTTTAAATCAAACGGTGGTTGCTGCATGATACAACGTAACAAACAGGAGGGAGGCTTTAAGCGCTTAAATAAAATACAAAATCTCACATTTTGGGGCTACACAGGAAGTGCTTGTGCTTGGTTTTCAACCTCTCTGTCTATTCTCTCCAGCCACTGCTAAAGTTACCCTTATAGACAACACTTCAACGGTTGGCCCTTCAACAGCCACTGGTGAGTTTACATTACGTCCAATAACTGATTTCAATCCACTTCTCAATTCTCTCTAACTCTCTGAATTGTAACCATCTCTGATCTTAATCATATAGTATGTTATATATGTATCAGTGCCGTTTATGATGAGGGAGGATTATTTTTTTTATTAATGAGCATGGCCTTATTTCTATTACAGCATGTTGAATGACTGTCATTCATATTCCATTCACCCAGTGCAATGTAACATCGATAGGTTTAGGCTACTACATGATACTCAAATTTTCCCTATACCCATCATGAGGTTGCTACAACCTAGCCTATGAATGAAAGTTTACAACGTAGGTGAACACAGGTCGAGAGAAAAATGTGAGATGACAGACAGTGACACATGAACAGACAGTGACACATTCAATACCAACAGTTGCAAACGAGATTTTTATCGCCGTTTCGTTTGCTTCCATTTAAGAAACATTTTTCAACAGAATCGGCGGAATGAATACACCCCTGATCACGCATAAACAGAGTTCATTTTCATAGCAGCCACGTTGTATTCCTTCTCGCCTCTATGCACTCTCCTCCTCTCACCTTTTCCCTTCGTTTGTGGACTTCAATGAACAACACATCAGCTGTATGTGACTAAACTAAACTAGCCAGCTTCACTTGCTAGCTGAGTAAGTGAAACTGAACGTGAGAAAAAATGAAGCAATCTCTCTCACTCTCTCTCTCTCTTTTTTGATTCTTCATTTTTGAATAAATTAATTTGTTGAAAACTGTTCAACTATTGTCTTTCTCTCGCTCTGAGTCAACTACTCACCACATGTTATGCACTGCAGTGCTAGCTAGCTGTAGCTTATGCTTTCAGTACTAGATTCATTCTCTGATCCTTTGATTGGGTGGACAACATGTCAGTTCATGCTACAAGAGCTCTGATAGGTTGGAGGACGCCCTCTGGACGTTGTCATAATTACTGTGTAAGTCTATGGAAGGGGGTGAGAACCAAGAGCCTCCTAGGTTTTGTATTGAAGTCAATGTACCAAGAGGAGGACGGAAGCTAACTGTCCTCCGGCTACACCATGGTGCTACCCTACAGAGTGCTGTTGAGGCTGCTGTAGACCTTCTTTGCAAAACAGTGTGTTTGAATCAATTATTGGCTGACGTGAATATATTTAGTATAGTTTTATCTAAAAATGATAACTTTTTCAATGTTTTACAATTTTTAAAAAAAATGAAATTCACCGAGGAGGATGGTTCTCCCCTTCCTCCTCTGAGGAGCCTCCACTGATATGTAGCCTGGCGAAAGTATACCCAGCACAGGACACAGAAAAAACATTGGGGTTGTTTATTCTGAAAACTCTCCCTGGCAATGGAAACAGCATCCGTCTTTAAATAAAGTTACAATTGAACAAAATATTAAGGAATGGCTTTACTGTCTCAGCTAACCTGCTTAGGGGCCGATTCAGACTAAGGACATCTACACAATTTCTATGCGTTTTAGCACTTCTCAGTATTTGGTATTAAGACTTAACTTATGCAGGTATGCAATGAGCTCTTTTGGGTGTGGCTTCCTGAATATATCTAATTCAACCGCAGAAAGAGTCCTCCCACATGTTGATACTCTGATCTTGTAGATGATTTAGGGTTAGGAAAGTGTTTATGAATCTGCCTACTTCATAGAAAACTGGTTTGGAGAGCCTTTACGCACTAAATATATGGGTGAATCAAAAAATACAGTGGTTTGGTTCATTCTGAAAGTTGCCGTATTGAGTTGTTCAATCCATGAAATATTGGAAGGGGAGAAAGGTTGAACAATAGTCCTATAAATCTAGCCTAATCCTCACAGATCATGGAACTGTGATGACAACGGTCCAGTCAAATCAAATCAAAAATCTGACAGGTGTAGACTAACAGTCAGAGATGGGCAGTATTTCTGTTACATGTATTTGAAATATGTATTTCAATTACTAATGAGTATTTTTGTAATTTGTATTACACTGGGCTGAACTACACTCCAATGTATTTTGTAACAAGATACTTTTGAGAGCTGTAATTTGTATTTTCATAATACCAAATACTTTTCTATACATTTGTTTTATGGCGGTTCAACATTTTGTGTCCCCCTTTCACACTGCATTGTATAAGAGCGTCTGCTAAATTAACTACATGTAAATGTGTATGTAAAAATGTACAATTGCAAAGCATGCTGAGTATTATTCTAGTGAGCTCCACCCGAAAACAAGGTTTTGTCTAGAAGGAATACAGGTTTTGTCAAAATGTACATTTCGTAGCAGCTTTAGGAGAACTACGCAGCAGGTTAGACAAGTATTGTAGCAGTTTAGGAGAATGAGGTTCAGCTGTATCCCATCTAGACATGACCCTGAAACAGGCCAATAATAATACCCAGTGTGCTTTGCTGTTCTTTTTGGTATGTTCATTTTCATATATACATTTACATTTAGGTCATTTAGCAGACGCTCTTATCCAGAGTGACTTACAGTCAGTGCATTCAACTAAGGTAGATAAACAACAACATATCACAGCAAGTTGCTGTTCGGGACAGCTACTTGCAAAGGTATTTCTGTAATTGTAAATACAAAATACAGGTATTTTAATTAAATACATTTCAAAATATAAGTATTTTGTAGTTTATTTTGGTACGTTGATCTTTATAATAGTTTGTGTTCATTTTTTCTTTTAGACAGTTTACTTTGGTTGTTCTTGGGAACAGTGACTATGGTGGTCTGCTTGAAACATGTAGGTATTACAAACTGGGTCAGGGAGAAGTTGAAAATGTCAGTGAAGACACCTGCCAGCTGGTCAGCGCATGCTCTGAGTACGTGTCCTGGTAATCGTCTGGCACCCCGGCCTTGTGAATCTTAACATGTTTAAAACCTCTTGAGCTGACAGTGCCCCGAAATTGCCACTATAATTACTGAAGAAAATATCAATATGTTTACATGACTTATTTTATTGATTTCCCACTGTTTTACAAGTCAGAATACAGAATCCAGACTTTCCTACGACCATGTAAAGATCCTCTGTCGAATACATTTTGTATTTGCCTCCCTCTGGTGGTCGGCTGCATCATGACATCGATTTATATCACGCCAAAAGGGCGGTCCTTAGAAAAACAGTTCCCCAGCCCGACTCCTTCACGGCAAAGCAATCGCTTAATTTGTCTTGTGCAGGCGGATCTAAATGCATAGCTTTCATAGCTCTATGATAAAGAATGCGACTTATACACTTCCATAAACCTAAAATAAGTAAATTAGTCCTTTTGTGTGGACGTTATCAGAGGCATGGCCCATGCTCAGAATGACAAAATGGAGCCCTTTACATAGCCCTTCTCCCTCTGTCTATAGGAGGGACCTACACTGTTTAAATGGCTCAAATGTTGATTTAGATGTTCACAAATTATGATAGGAAGAGAGGGTCCCTACAGTTGACAGTTCGATGTCTAGGAAGCAGGTGATTGTGGAACAGTGTAAAGATTTTTTCCCTCTCCCATCTTTTGCTGAGATACGTCCAGAGGAGCCTATTCCTGCTTCTAACAAACCTTTCAGCAGGGTTCCTGCGGATTGTGTTGGGTCCTTTGCCCAAAGCCAAGAGTGGTAACCAGTTTCTCTTAACCATACTGTGTGCTGCCACTTGTTTCCCTGAGGCCACTGAGGAAAATCACGGCTCACAGTGTTGTTAAGGCCCTCGTGAAGTTATTTTCAATGCAGGTCGTGCAGTCGGACCAAGATTCGAATTTCATGTCAAAGGTCTTCAAGCAAGTGCAACACCACTTGGGTTTAACTGATTGTCCCTGTTGTGCCCCACCCAGAGTCTCAAGGTTTGAGACAGACTGGGATGAAGGGGTTTTGTGCTGTTTGCAACGCGGGAGGTTGTTCAGGAATCTCTCGGTTTTAGTCCGAATTAGCTCGTGTTTGGAGATCATGTCAGAGGTTGAGCTTGCTGAGAGAGACGTTGTTGCAGGGCGACACCTTAAAAACAAAAACAAATCTGTTGGAGCACGTTAGAGCTTTTCGATCCAGATTGCACCGCACCTGTGAGTTTGGAGGAGGCGAAAACTAAAATGAACGTTTGGTGCGATCGGAAGGCCTGAAACCACACCTTCGATGTGGGTGACCAGGTCCTGGTTTTGTTGCCCATTCTGGGGTCACTATTGCAGGCTTGCTTTTCAGGTCCTTAAAAAAAATTGGTAATCTGGATTACGTCGTCGCCACACCGGAGCGCAGGAGAAAAACCTGGCTGTGTCATGTCAACATGTTGAAACCATACCTCACCTGCTACGATTGGGCGGTACTGACGTTCTGCCTGTGGTCACTACTGTCACCGTTGACTATAGTCTTCCACAAGAGTATGAGGAAAGTCTAATACACCTTGTGCCGGTTGGACGCTTGTGTAACTCAGATATTCTAGAAAAACGAAATGTATTTTTGTCTCCGGAGTAAAAATTTGACATTCTTTTAGAATAACAGGGTTTATTCTCAGATGTGCCAACCCAGACAAATGTACTAGAACCTGACATTGACTTTGTGGACTCTGCCCCAATCAAACAAATTCCACTGAGGAAAATGACAAGAGGAAGGTTACTACGGATATTGCAGGAGTTTCCCCTTGAAATCAGACATGTCCGTGGTAAGGACAACTTGGCGGCTGATTGTCTCTCAAGGGCGGGCAGTCAATACGTTTTGTGTTTTGTGTTTTGCCAGTGTGTTGCCCTGGCTCACAATTTATTTTGACTGCACGTTTTGCCGTTTTGTCTTGATTGTGCCATATTCCAAGGGGACGAGAGTTATGGAAACATACTTTAGTCCACCCCCTGTTTCTTAAAACTTCTGAGTTTTAGGCAACTATATATAGAAATGATAGAAAAGTATATATATTTACAAAAAAACTATGTGGCTGTTTTTTCTTGTATTTAATTGTTGACAGCCAGGAGACACCATGTTTATATTGGAGAAGGCAACGCATTTAAGTTGATTATGTTGTGCAATGGAAGTTGTTTTCTGTTGGTGGTGAGCAAACTTGTCCAACAGAAATATAGGATATATTTGTTGTCTTAAGGGAAAGTATGTTTTGCAGTTGGAGTTTAGCAAGTATACCACGTTAGTCAGTATGTGTTACATCTGGGCTGGTTTGTCATCTCGTTAGTGGGAAGGTGTTTCACCTGTGTTGTCCCGGGTGCTATTTAAAAGTGGCTGGCCCGGTGTTCAAGTTGTCTTGAGAAATGTGGAGGGTCAACACCTTTAGTTGGCTCTATCTATTTTGATTTCTAGACAAACATTCCTTTGTGTGATTTTGTTTTGCTCCACCTTTTGGTTTGCTTCCTGTCTTTAAGTTTTGTGTGGGTTTTTCTTTTGTTTGCCTCTTCTT
The DNA here is from genome assembly GCF_020615455.1 of Coregonus clupeaformis. Taxonomy (NCBI): domain Eukaryota; kingdom Metazoa; phylum Chordata; class Actinopteri; order Salmoniformes; family Salmonidae; genus Coregonus; species Coregonus clupeaformis. Next base: position 41,594,078 of record NC_059222.1, on the reverse strand, counting down.
AGGTAAATTTAGTGGACACTCATGGTGGGTGTATTTTAGGTTCCAGTTGTTGCTAGTCAACTTTCAGTGGACACCCCCATGAGTAGAACCCCTCCTATAACCCCACCTCGTTCGTTTTGTTGTTGTCAGTGACTCTTTGTTAGTTCCCCCTTCTGTTTGAGCGACATTACTTAGTTTTCTAGCTGGGGAACGGAACATTTGGTAAAGTAATAAAAGGTGAAATATTTTGGGTGTATGTTCCTAAAACAAATTATAACCAACACCAACCACGTTACTGCTAAGAGCTGCTTTTGGTGGGTCTTGAATATCCCCACTCGCGCTGCCTGAAATTGTTTTTAAGGACACACCTCAGATATTGCCACCCCTCCCAAGCAAGCTGATCTTAGACAGGTACAAATATAAACGTCCTAAAATAGCTCACACTTCAATTACATTTATTGCGGTAATATGACTTGAATAGTTCTGTGACTTATTTTGGAACAGAACTGTTTTCATCAATTTGTATAGTTGTTCTCATTCCATGCATGGCTTACTTCACATGCCTTTCCATAGAGCTTGTGTTAACATTGGAAGACACATACTCTCGAGGTAAGGAAACAATTAAGATTGGACAAACATTTTGGAAAATCTTCCCTTTAATCCCTCAGCTCAGCGAGGGGTGGGCATATGAAATTATTGAATTATTATTAAATAAAAGTTTCGCCTGTCCTACACACGAAAAACAAATGTTTCCATATAGTGCCCCCAATTCTTCTATAAAGAACCATGCTCATACGGTTCTAAATGGAACCTTTATGGTGCTATAAAGAACCCTTTCCTAAGGTTCTATAAAGAACCATTAAAAAAAGGTTCTATATAGAACCTAAAAAGGGTTCCAATATGGTTACAACCCTTTTTGGTGCTATGTAGAACCCTTTTTAATGTTTTTTTTTATAGAACCTTCATGGAGAACGATTCTATAAAGAACATTGTGCAATCTCAAAGGTTCTACAAAGAACCTTTTAAAGAACCAAATACATGGTTCCTTTTTTTGGATAGCCATATTATATTGTTAAAATTCCATAGGTTTTATTATTGTATTTATTGACAAGATGAATAATGTGTGCTAGCTCTGGAATGGCTGGGGGTCCCTAAGAAGAGAAGAGAAATGAGAACCACTGATTTACACAACAGTTCTCAAATGACACAAAGCCATATGCAAGTCTTTGACAAGACGCCACAGTCATACACTGAGTGTACAAAACATTAGGAACACCTTCCTAATGTTGATTTGCACCCCCTTTTGCCCTCAGAACAGCCTCAGTTCGTCGGGGCATGGACTCTACAAGGTGTCCAAAGCGTTCCACAGGGATGCTGGCTCCAATGCTTCCCACAGTTGTGTCAAGTTGGCTGGATGTCCTTTGGGTGGTGGACCTTCCTTGATACACACGGAAAACTGTTTAGCATGAAAAACCCAGCAGCGTTGCAGTTCTTGACACACTCAAACTGGTGTGCCTGGCACCTACTACCATAACCCATTCAAAGGCACTCAAATCTTTTGTCTTGCCCATTCACCCTCTGAATGGCACACGTACACAATTCCTGTCTCAATTGCCTCAAGGCTTAAAAATCCTTCTTTAACTGGTCTCCTCCCCTTCATCTACACTGATTGAAGTGGATTTAACAAGTGACATCAATAAGAAATGATAGCTTTCACATGGATTCACGTGATGTTCCTAATTTTTTTGTACACTCAGTGTATATAACATGTAATCTTATTCTTTGTCTGGCTTTCCAGCAGACCAGACGCTTTGTTGCGTATTGCTGCCTTTCACAGTTTGGAAAGTGCATTGCACATTTATTCACAGTAAAGGAAAAAGGGAAATTGGGAAAAAAGGAAATTGCACTACCATCTAACGCTATATACTGTCTATACCACTATCCCCAGCTCACCCCTTCCCACTACTCTGGCCCCAGCAGATCCTAGGAGGCTGGAACCCTTCATCTCAAAACCCCCTGTAGTTCTTTTACACTAAAATCTCTGATACACCAAAACTTCTCTGCTGCTGCTACTACCAATTCAATCTTCTGGGATTTCCTCTGCATCTGTGTGGTACAATTAATGACCATAATTGCCAAGAAGCCAACCTTACTAAAGCACAAACTGTTTGGGTCACTCTGTACTGGCCTACTACTCACAGGGATCCTCCCTCACCCTTTGCCCACCATCACTGCTTCAGCACATGACACTTTCTGCACTGCTCTCACCCTGGAAACTTCAATCTGTCTCACTCACACAGGACATTTCTGATCCCCAGCAACATGGCCACCCCCCACAATGGCCACCCCCCCCACAATTGAAACACTTTTTCCACCGAAGTTACACACTCCTTTGTCCTCCTGCACACTTCTCACACCTCAGAATCTCCCTCCAACATACTAATGCAACTTGACCCTAAACGTGGCACCTGAAACACCATATTAGGTTCGGAACAAAAGCTCTCACGGGACAACATATATATCCTAGCATGACTTCATATATATCGGCACACAATCTGCATCAAAACTCAAAAAAGGACAGATAGGGTCTCCTCAGTCTTGCGCTCGCCTCCGGGTCTGCGTCGCACCAAATGGCGTCCATCACAGACACCACGGGTCCCCAACTTCAATAGATACACCTTTAATACTCAACCCCACCCCAGTAATCACTACTTTCAGCGGCGCTCTGCTCCGGGGAAAAAAGCAGGACAGTGCTTTGGTCCCGAGTCTTGAAACGCACAGGGCCCTCTCCCTTTGAGCAGCAGACACACAAAAAAATCCATCTCTGCATACTCCGAATTGACAGAACACAACTCCTTCTTCACCCAGCCTGAGACCACAAATGGATCGGCCAAAAGGCATGGATCCATTTTCTCCACGAATCGTACTCACTTTTGTCAGGATCAATTTCAAATTCACTATCAGTCGATTGCTCAGGGTTTTCAGGCGCGTAACATGCATTTTTCTCTCCTGTACTTGACTAGTATTTCGCAGTCGGTTTGCACCTCGCACCCTTCTTTCTGACTCGCCCGAGCCTCCGACAAGAATTCCATCTCTGTGTGGGACTTCAGGAAACTCAGTATCGAGCCGCCCAATGCTGACATGCTCCCAAAATGACAAGACCGGCCTGAGTGCCAGGTTGCCTCTTCGTGTGGTTTTCTGGCCTTAGCTCACATGTATAACATGTAATTGAGCCACCGCCCCTACATTTGAATTGTCATTAAAAGAGGAAAGAACCCTTTTCTGAACTGCAAAGAACCATTGAAGGACTCAAAGGGTTATTTGGGTCAGTATGGTTCCACATAGAACCATCACCCTTCCCAAAGATCACCCTTCCCAAAGCTAAACATGAGTTTCTGACACTAGTCTCCAATACTCTGGCAGACATGACTGTGGTGGGTCCCTCATCAACAAGGTGTGGGTGATGTCGGCAGCCCACTGCTTCTCCAGGTGAGTTAGCGTGAGATACAGGAGACATAAAAGGTTGTACAGGAGAAATAATTATGTCAATTATTTGTGATGCAGCTGAGTGCAACTCCACTTACTTGAAATACATTTTCCAAAATGTAACTGTCCATTAATTCCATGTTGATCTTATATTTCGTCACTTTGATCCGTCTTTAATTTTATTACATTTTCCATTCCAACAAACCCAAACGGTTGGAACATTAGCCTTGGCTGACTGTCACGATCGTCGTATACAGAGGAGGACCAAGGCGCAGCGTGGAAGGTGAACATATTTTATTAATTAGAATGTTAACACGAACAAAAACAACAAACGATAACGTGACGTCCAAAGGTGCAAAACACAAACCTCTACAGGAACAAGATCCCACAACCACTGTGGGAAACTGGCTGACTAAGTATGGTTCCCAATCAGAGGCAACAAGCAACAGCTGATTCACGTTGCCTCTGATTGAGAACCACACTGGCCAACATAGAAACACAATACTAGAATGAACACAAATGAAAACTCACACCCTGGCTCAACATACTAGAGTCCCCCGAGCCAGGGCGTGACACCGACAGACCCTGGAGGGCATTAACCCCAATGAAGTGTCCAGAACTGTGGCTGAGATCGTTACACATCCAGCTTACAACAGTGGCACAAATGACAACGACATCGCTCTGCTCAGACTCTCCTCACCAGTCAACTTCACAAGCTACATCCGACCCGTCTGTCTGGCAGCAAGTGATAGTGTTTTCCACAATGGTACTGATAGCTGGGTGACCGGCTGGGGTAACACCAATGAAGGAGGTGAGGACACATTCATGATCCATTGTAGGAGATGTTGATGAGATTATTGTTTTATGTGAAACAGTATCCCCAGTGGCCACAATGCAGGTGCACACTGAAAAACCTTTTCTTATTGCGATGGAAATGGACAATCTGATGAAAACAGTCGTAAAGTTATCTCCCGTTTGTGATCTCCCATCACTAGTCTTCCTTTGTTTCCTTCAGTTCCCCTCCCATCCACCCAGGCTCTGCAAGAAGTGAAGGTTCCAGTTGTGGGGAACCGAGAGTGTAACTGCCTCATTGGGGTCGGCTCAATCACAGACGACATGCTCTGTGCTGGTGTTCTGGTAGGGGGCAAGGACTCATGTCAGGTAAAGTTCTAACCCATCTTGTTGTACTACTGGGCCCAGTTTTAAAAAAGTTATATGATCGGATTTTGGCAATCTGATAGCATTAAAAGCATAGAAATAGAATGACTACAATGGGCGTCCTCCTTCAAGTCAATGATACGCCTGTTCCATTCATTCTATGTCCTCCTTCAAGTCAATGATACGCCTGTTCTATTAATTATATTTCTATGCTTTTAATGCTATCAGGTTGCCAAAATCTGATCAGATAACTTTTGAAAAACCTGGTCCCTGTTCCAATCCATTTCCTAGAGCGTGCCTACTTTTAATTGCTTTGAGAGACTTACCTTACTCTATCTCCGTCTGGGTCCAGTCTGGGATTGTTAGTTGGGGTAATGGCTGCGCTCAGCCCAATCTCCCTGGGGTCTACACCAAAGTGTCTCTTTACCAGTCCTGGATCGACTCCAAGATCAGCACCGACAAGCCAGGCTTTGTCCACTTTACCTCAAGTGGAGTAGATGATGACAGCAATTACAGCTGTTCTGATGGTCCTTCAACAACTACTGTCGACTCCTCCCCTTACCCCTCCCCTTACCCCTCCCCTTACCCCTCCCCTTACCCCTCCCCCTACTACTATCCTTACCCATATGGTTCCATCTTTGATAATGGACAGAGTTTGTTCAGCTCCCTTTATATGCTGAGCACCTTGTTGATTCTGGTGTTTCTTACCATTTACAGAAATTATTCTTACCTTGTTCCAATCGAGGGCGAGGTTTTATTGGCAGCCTGAGTGCATGTGCTATTCGTTCGGGAGATTTCTCTTTTAAAGTAATGGCTGGCGTGCTCTGGAAGAACGAGAGTGGGGAAGGAGGTAGCCTATTGCTGAAAATTCTATCTGGTATTGTATGTTCAGTTTCCCCAGATCCAATCCCCTTTTTCCTGGATGAGTTGTTTTCAATGGGCCTTACTATTGTGTTGATTTCTTTATGAAGATGGATAACCTCAAATATATTTACTTATTTATTTAAGGGGCAATATGGGATTCAAACAAACGGTGACCCTGACACTTTTTGGTAAACAGCTCAGGGATAGGGCTGGAGAAATGTATCTCTGTCAGAACGTCAGTGAATGCGGTAGGCGAAGTCAAACGCAGGACACAGAGCTCACTGGAAACGTACTTTACTCGAAAGTAACCAGAGTATAAACAACCTCCACACAGGGAGGAAAATAACCTGCACAATAAACTACTGCCGATGACGAATACAATCACACACAACACACAATGAAAGACAGAGGGTTATATAGGGAAGACAATAAAACATAAGGGGAAACAGGTGTACACAATAAAGACCAAACAAGTCAAACACAGAAACATAGATCGGTAGCAGCTAGTACTCCGGGGACGACGAACGCCGAAGCCTGCCCGAGCAAGGAGGAGGGGCAGCCTCGGCTGAATCCGTGACAATCTCTTAAATTCATAGACAGAGCTTTGGGTGCAATGAGCTTTAACCATGTTTGTAATCTTTACAATGTTTCTTTACAATTACATTGTTTACAAACAATATACAGTGGGGAAAAAAGTATTTAGTCAGCCACCAATTGTGCAAGTTCTCCCACTTAAAAAGATGAGAGAGGCCTGTAATTTTCATCATATGTACATGTCAACTATGACAGACAAAATGAGGGAAAAAAATCCAGAAAATCACATTGTAGGATTTTTTATGAATTTATTTGCAAATGATGGTGGAAAATAAGTAAAGGAAAGAATGAATGGGGCCATGTATCGTGAGATTTTGAGTGAAAACCTCCTTCCATCAGCAAGGGCATTGAAGATGAAACGTGGCTGGGTCTTTCAGCATGACAATGATCCCAAACACACCGCCCGGGCAACAAGGGAGTGGCTTCGTAAGAAGCATTTCAAGGTCCTGGAGTGGCCTAGCCTGTCTCCAGATCTCAACCCCATAGAAAATCTTTGGAGGGAGTTGAAAGTCCGTGTTGCCCAGCGACAGCCCCAAAACATCACTGCTCTAGAGGAGATCTGCATGGAGGAATGGGCCAAAATACCAGCAACAGTGTGTGAAAACCTTGTGAAGACTTACAGAAAACGTTTGACCTGTGTCATTGCCAACAAAGGGTATATAACTAAGTATTGAGAAACGTTTGTTATTGACCAAATACTTATTTTCCACCATAATTTGCAAATAAATTCATTAAAAATCCTAAAATGTGATTTTCTGGATTTCTTTTCTTCTCATTTTGTCTGTCATAGTTGACGTGTACCTATGATGAAAATTACAGGCCTTTTTAAGTGGGAGAACTTGCACAATTGGTGGCTGATTAAATACTTTTTTTCCCCACTGTACATATCTACCTCAAATACCTTACTATTATCTATCCTGATGCCTAGTCACTTTACCCTGCCTTCATGTACATATCTACCTCAAATACCTTATTATTATCTATCCTGATGCCTAGTCACTTTACCCTGCCTTCATATACAGTGCATTCAGAAAGTATTCAGACCCCTTGACATTTTCCAAATTTTGTTACATTACAGCCTTATTTTTATTTTTCTACACACAATACCCCATTTTTGCAAATGTATTAAAAAAAACAGAAATATCACATTTACATAAGTATTCAGACACTTTACTATGTACTTTGTTGAAGCACCTTTGGCAGTGATTATAGCCTTGAGTCTACTTGGATATGACGCTACAAGCTTTGCAGATCCTCTCAAGCTCTATCATGTTGGATGGGGAGAGTCTCTAGAGATGTTCGATCGGGTTCAAGTCCGGGGTCTGGCTGGGCCATTCAATGACATTCAGAGACTTGTCCCGAAGCCACTCCTGCGTTGACTTGGCAGCGTGCTTAGGGTCGTTGTCCTGTTGGAAGGTGAGCCTTCGCCCCAGTCTGATGTCCTGAGTGCTCTGGAGCAGGTTTTCATCAAGGATCTCTCTGTACTTTGCTCCGTTTATCTTTCCCTCGATCCTGACTAGCCTCCCAGTCCCTGCTGCTGAAAAATATCCCCACAGCATGATACTGCCACCACCAAGCTTCACCGTAGGGATGGTGCCAGGTTTCCTCCAGACGTGATGCTTGGCCTTCAGGCCCAAGAGTTCAATCTTGATTTCATCAGACCAAAGAATCTTGTTTCTCATGGTCTGAGAGTCCTTTAAGTGCCTTTTGGCAAACTCCAAGCGGGCTGTCCTGTGCCTTTTACTGAGGAGTGGCTTCTGTCTGGTCACTCTACCATAAAGGCCTGATTTAGTGGAGTGCTGCAGAGATGGTTGTCCTTCTGGAAGGTTCTCCCATCTCCACAGATGAACTCTGTAGGTCAGTCAGATTGACCATTGGGTTTTTGGTCACCTCCCTGACCAAGGCCCTTCTCCCCCGATTGCTCAGTTTGGCCGGTCAGCCAGCTCTAGGAAGAGTCTTGGTGGTTCCAAACTTCTTCCATTTAAGAATGATGGAGGCCACTGTGTTCTTGGGGATCTTCAATGCTGCAGAAATTTTTTGGTACCCTTCCCCAGATCTGTGCCTTGACACAATCCTGTCTCGGAGCTCTACGGACAATTCCTTCGACCTCATTGCTTGGTTTTTGCTCTGACGTGCACTGTCAACTGTGAGACCTTATATAGACAGGTGTGTGCCTTTCCAAATCATGTCCAATCAATTGAATTCACCACAGGTGGACTCAAATCAAGTTGTAGAAATATCTGAAGGATGATCAATGGAAACAGGATGCACCTGAGCTCAATTTCGAGTCTCATATCAAAGAGTCTGAATACTTATGTAAATAAGGTATCTCCGTTTTTTACTTGTAATGGATTTCTACAAAATCCACACAAAAAAAACGTTTTTGCTTTGTCATTATGGGGTATTGTGTGTAGATTGTTGAGGACATTTTTTAAAATCCATTTTAGGCTAAGTCTGTAATGTAACAAAATGTGGAAAAAGTCAAAGGGTTTGAATACTTTCCAAATGCACTGATACCCCTCAAATACCTCGTACCCCTGCACATTGATCTGATACTGGTACTTCCTGTATATAGCTATTACCCCTGAACATTGATCTGATACTGGTACTCCCTGTATATAGCTATTACCCCTGAACATTGATCTGATACTGGTACTTCCTGTATATAGCTATTACCCCTGAACATTGACCTGATACTGGTACTTCCTGTATATAGCTATTACCCCTGAACATTGACCTGATACTGGTACTTCCTGTATATAGCTATTACTCCTGAACATTGACCTGATACTGGTACTTCCTGTATATAGCTATTACCCCTGAACATTGACCTGATACTGGTACTTCCTGTATATAGCTATTACCCCTGAACATTGATCTGATACTGGTACTTCCTGTATATAGCTATTACCCCTGAACATTGATCTGATACTGGTACTTCCTGTATATAGCTCCCTTCTTGTGTATTTTATTCCTCTTGTGTTACTATTTTTATTTGTATTATTATTTTTTAACTCTGCATCGTTGGGAAGGGCTCGTAAGCAAGCATTTCATGCTAAAGTCTACACCCGTTTTATTCGGCGCATGTACAAATAAAATGGACATGTACTCAGAGCATGCGCTGACCAAATGGCAAGTGTCTTCACTGACATCTTCAACCTGTCCCTGACTGAGTCTGTAATACCAACATGTTTCAAGCAGACCACCATAGTCCCTGTGCCCAAGAACGCTAAGGTAACCTGCCTAAATGACTACCTGACCTGTCACACTCACGTCTGTAGCCATGAAGTGCTTTGAAAGGCTGGTCATGGCTCACATCAACACCATTATCCCAGAAACCCTAGACCCACTATAATTTGCATACCAGCCCCAATACATCCACAGATGATGCAATCTCTATTGCACTCCACACTGCCCTTTCCCACCTGGACAAAAGGAACACCTACGTGAGAATGCTATTAATTGACTACAGCTCAGCGTTCAACACCATAGTGCCCTCAAAGCTCATCACTAAGCTAAGGACCCTGGGACTAAACACCTCCCTCTGCAACTGGATCCAGGACTTCCTGGACTTCTACCCCCAAGCCATAAGACTCCTGAACAGCTAACCAAATGGCTACCCGGACTGGAGAATGATGGAGTGCTGCATCAGATGACCTGGCCTCCATAATCACCCGACCTCAACCGAATTGAAATGATTTGGGATGAGTTGGATCGCAGCATATGTGGGAACTCCTTCAAGACTGTTGGAAAAGCATTCCTCATGAAGCTGGTTGAGAGAATGCCAAGAGTGTGCAAAGCTGTCATCGAGGCAAAGGGTGGCTACTTTGATGAATCTGAAATATAAAATATATTTTGATTTGTTTAACACTTTTTGGGTTTCTACATGATTCCATGTGTTATTTCACAGTTTTGATGTCTTCACTATTATTCTACAATGTAGAAAATAGTAAAACTAAAGAAAACCCTTGAATGAGTAGAGGTGTCCAAACTTTCGACTGGTACTGTATGTTCCGGCCCCCTGACCATCCGCTCGGCCCGCGGCTGAATCTAGTTGATGATCCCTGCACTAAGTTGTAACCTTCCCTCTGCCCCTGTCAACTGCCCTTAGCAGATCTAAAGCTACTTGGAATTGTAATTTTTCTGTCTGGTTTCTCACTATATTGATTTAATCTATCCAGTCCTCACAACTTGATTCACCTCAGCTCTTGTTAATGCCTTGTAATCCAATAGAGTTTACTGTGTACTCTAACTTTACTCTTTAATGAGAAAACACAGTCTTGTTATGCCTGGAGACCCATGTTCAAACCCGATTTGGTCACATACAGTATATACAGTTGAAATCGGAAGTTTACATACACTTAGGTTGGAGTCATTAAAACTAGTTTTTCAACCACTCCACAAATTTCTTTTTAACAAACTATAGTTTTGGCAAGTGAGTTAGGACATCTACTTTGTGCATGACACAAGTAATGTGCAAATCAATCCCAGGACAACAGCAAAGGACCCTGTGAAGATGCTGGAGGAAACAGGTGCAAAAGTATCTATATCCACAGTAAAACGAGTCCTATATCGACATAACCTGAAAGGCCGCTCAGCAAGGAAGAAGCCACTGCTCCAAAACCGCCATAAAAAAGCTAGACTACGGTTTGCAACAGAACATGGGGACAAAGATCGTACTTTTTGGAGAAATGTCCTCTGGTCTGATGAAACAAAAATATAACTGTTTGGCCATAATGACCATCGTTATGTTTGGAGGAAAAAGGTGGGCCCTTGCAAGCCAAAGAACACCATCCCAACCGTGAAGCACAGGGGTGGCAGCATCATGCAGTGGGGGTGCTTTGCTGCAGGAGGGACTGGTGAACTTCACAAAATAGATGGCATCATGAGGAAGGAAAATGATGTGGATATATTGAAGCAACATCTCAAGACATCAGTCAGGAAGTTAAAGCTTGGTCGCAAATAGGTCTTCCAAATGGACAATGACCCCAAGCATACTTCCAAAGTTGTGGCAAAATGACTTAAGGGCAACAAAGTCAAGGTATTGGAGTGGCCAACACAAAGCCCTGACCTCAATCCTATAGAAAATGTGTGGGCAGAACTGAAAAAACGTGTGCGAGCAAGGAGGCCTACAAACCTGACTCAGTTACACCAGCTCTGTCAGGAGGAATGGGCCAAAATTCACCCAACTTATTGTGGGAAGCTTGTGGAAGGCTACCCAAAACGTTTGACCCAAGTTAAACAATTTAAAGGCAATGCTACCAAATACTAATTGAGTGTATGTAAACTTCTGACCCACTGGGAATGTGATGAAATAAATAAATACATCTCTCTACTATTATTCTGACATTTCACATTCTTCAAATAAAGTGGTGATCCTAACTGACCTAAGACAGGGAATTTTTACTCTCAAATGTTGTGCACAAATTTGTTTATATCCCTGTTAGTGAGCATTTCTCCTTTGCCAAGATAATCCATCCACCTGACAGGTGTGCCATATCAAGAAGCTCTCTCTCTCTCTCTCTCTCTCTCTCTCTCTCTCTCTCTCTCTCTCTCTCTCCAATTCAATTCAATTAAATTTAAGGGCTTTATTGGCATGGGAAACATATGTTAACATTGCCAAAGCAAGTGAAGTAGATAGTAAACAAAAGTGAAATAAACAATAAATATTAACAGTAAACATTACACTCAGAAGTTTCAAAAGAATAAAGACATTTCAAATGTCATATTATGTATATATACAGTGTTGTAACAATGTGCAAATAGTTAAAGTACAAATGGGAAAATAAATAAACATAAATATGGGTTGTATTTACAATGGTGTTTGTTCTTCACTGGTTGCCCTTTTCTTGTGGCAACAGGTCACAAATCTTGCAGCTGTGATGGCACACTGTGGTTTTTCACCCAGTAGATAAGGGAGTTTATCAAAATTGGGTTTGTTTTCAAATTCTTTGTGGATCGCTGTAATCTGAGGGAAATATGTGTCTCTAATATGGTCATACATTTGGCAGGAGGTTAGGAAGTGCAGCTCAGTTTCCACCTCATTTTGTGGGCAGTGTGCACATAGCCTGTCTTCTCTTGAGAGCCAGGTCTGCCTACGGCGGCCTTTCTCAATAGCAAGGCTATGCTCACTGAGTCTGTACATAGTCAAAGCTTTCCTTAAGTTTGGGTCAGTCACAGTGGTCAGGTATTCTGCCACTGTGTACTCTCTGTTTAGGGCCAAATAGCATTCTAGTTTGCTCTGTTTTTTTGTTTGTTCTTTCCAATGTGTCAAGTAATTCTCTTTTTGTTTTCTCATGATTTGGTTGGGTCTAATTGTGTTGTTGTTGTTGTTGTTGTTGTCCTGGGGCTGTGTGGGGTCTGTTTGTGTTTGTGAACAGAGGCCCAGGACAAGCTTACTTAGGGGACTCTTTCCAAGTTCATCTCTCTGTAGGTGATGGCTTTGTTATGGAAGGTTTGGGAATCACTTCCTTTTAAGTGGTTATAGAATTTAACGGCTCTTTTCTGGATTTTGATAATTAGCGGGTATTGGCCTAATTCTGCTCTGCATGCATTATTTGGTGTTTTACGTTGTACACGGAGGATGTTTTTGCAGAATTCTGCATGCAGAGTCTCAATTTGGTGTTTGTCCCATTTTGTGAATTCTTGGTTGGTGAGCGGACCCCAGACCTCAGAACCATAAAGGGCAATGGGTTCTATAACTGATTCAAGTATTTTTAGCCAGATCCTAATTGGTATGTCAAATTGTATGTTCCTTTTGATGGCATAGAAGGCCCTTCTTGCCTTGTCTCTCAGATCGTTCACAGCTTTGTGGAAGTTACCTGTGGCGCTGATGTTTAGGCCGAGGTATGTATAGTTTTTTGTGTGCTCTAGGGCAACGGTGTCTAGATGGAATTTGTATTTGTGGTCCTGGCAACTGGACCTTTTTGGAACACCATTATTTTTGTCTTACTGAGATTTACTGTCAGGGCCCAGGTCTGACAGAATCTGTGCAGAAGATCTAGGTGCTGCTGAAGGCCCTCCTTGGTTGGTGACAGAAGCACCAGATCATCAGCAAACAGAAGACATTTGACTTCAGATTCTAGTAAGGTGAGGCCGGGTGCTGCAGACTGTTCTAGTGCCCTCGCCAATTCGTTGATATATATGTTGAAGAGGGTGGGGCTTAAACTGCATCCCTGTCTCACCCCACGGCCCTGTGGAAAGAAATGTGTGTGTTTTTTGCCAATTTTAACCGCACACTTGTTGTTTGTGTACATGGATTTTATAATGTCGTATGTTTTTCCCCAACCCCACTTTCCATCAATTTGTATAGCAGACCCTCATGCCAGATTGAGTCAAAAGCTTTTTGAAATCAACAAAGCATGAGAAGACTTTGCCTTTGTTTTGGTTTGTTTGTTTGTCAATTAGGGTGTGCAGGGTGAATACGTGGTCTGTCGTACGGTAATTTGGTAAAAGTCAATTTGACATTTGCTCAGTACATTGTTTTCACTGAGGAAATGAACTAGTCTGCTGTTAATGATAATGCAGAGGATTTTCCCAAGGTTGCTGTTGACGCATATCCCACGGTAGTTATTGGGGTCAAATTTGTCTCCACTTTTGTGGATTGGGGTGATCAGTCCTTGGTTCCAAATATTGGGGAAGATGCCAGAGCTAAGGATGATGTTAAAGAGTTTAAGTATAGCTAATTGAAATTTGTGGTCTGTATATTTTATCATTTCATTGAGGGATACCATCAACACCACAGGACTTTTTGGGTTGGAGGGTTTGTATTTTGTCCTGTAGTTCATTCAATGTAATTGGAGAATCCAGTGGGTTCTGGTAGTCTTTAATAGTTGATTCTAAGATTTGCATTTGATCATGTGTATATTTTTTGCTGTTTGTTCTCTTTATAGGGCCAAAAAGATTGGAGAAGTGGTTTACCCATACATCTCCGTTTTGGATAGATAGCTCTTTGTGTTGTTGTTTGTTTAGTGTTTTCCAATTTTCCCAGAAGTGGTTAGAGTCTATGGATTCTTCAATTACATTGAGCTGATTTCTGACATGCTGTTCCTTCTTTTTCCGTAGTGTATTTCTGTATTGTTTTAGTGATTCACCATAGTGAAGGCGTAGGCTCAGGTTTTCTGGGTCTCTATGTTTTTGGTTGGATAGGTTTCTCAATTTCTTTCTTCGGTTTTTGCATTCTTCATCAAACCATTTATCACTGTTATTACTTTTCTTTGGTTTTCTGTTAGATATTTTTAGATTTGATAGGGAAGCTGAGAGGTCAAATATACTGTTTAGGTTTTCTACTGCCAAGTTTACACCTTCACTATTACAGTGGAACGTTTTGTCCAGGAAGTTGTCTAGAATGGATTGAATTTGTTGTTTCCTAATTGTTTTTTGTAGGTTTCAACACTACTTTCCTTCCATCTATAGCATTTCTTAATATTATTCAGTTCCTTTGGCTTTGATGCCTCATGATTGAGTATTGCTCTGTTCAAGTAGACTGTGATTTTGCTGTGGTCTGATAGGGGTGTCAGTGGGCTGACTGTGAACGCTCTGAGAGACTCTGGGTTGAGGTCAGTGATAAAGTAGTCTACAGTACTACTGCCAAGAGATGAGCTATAGGTGTACCTACCATAGGAGTCCCCTCGAAGCCTACCATTGACTATGTACATACCCAGTGTGCGACAGAGCTGCAGGAGTCGTGACCTGTTTTTGTTGGTTATGTTGTCGTAGTTGTGCCTAGGGGGTCATATGGGGGAGGGAATGCTGTCACCTCCAGGTAGGTGTTTGTCCCTTTTTGGGAGTGGGGTGCTTGGGGTGGGTAGGAGGGGCATAGGTCTGATCTGAGGGGGCCTAAATGGGGTGTGGGCATGGTTGACTTGGGGGGGAGTTAATTGGTGGGGGTGTAGATGTGGTTGATGGTGCTGTGGTCTGGATGTAGTCTCTCTCTCTCTCTCTCTCTCTCTCTCTCTCTCTCTCTCTCTCTCTCTCTCTCTCTCTCTCTCTCTCTCTCTCTCTCGATGTCGTGCCTTCTTCAAGACTGTGTTGGTGTGTTTGGACCATGATAGATCCTTAGTGATGTGGACACCGAGGAACTTGAAGCTCTCGACCCGCTCCACTACAGCCCTGTCGATGTGAGTGGGGGGCGTGCCCAGACCTCCGTTTCCTGTAGTCCGAGATCAGATCCTTTGTCTTGCTAACGTTGAGGGAGAAGTTGTTGTCCTGGTACCACACTGCCAGGTCTCTGACCTCCTGACTCTCATCGTCATCGGTGATCAGGCCTACCACCGTTGCGTCGGCGGCAAACTTAATGATGGTGTTGGAGTCTTGCGTGGCCACGCAGTCGAGGGTGAACAGGGAGTACAGGAGGGGACTAAGCATTCACTGTATTCCATCGCATGATCCAGCTCACAGCCATATGGGATGTTTTCATTTTCACAGGGCAACACTTAAAGGCTCAGTGCAGTCCAAAACTAGATTTTCCTGTGTTTTATATATTTCCAGAAAATGAGGTTGGAATAATACAGTGAAATTGTGAACATGATGATAATGCCCTTTTAGTGTAATAGCTGTTTGGAAAGACTGCCTGAATTGTCAGCCTGTTTTGGTGGGATGGGGTTTTGGCCTGCCTGGTGACATCACCATGTGGTAAATTAGTTAATAGACCAATAAGAGTTTATTAGTTCCAATAACCTCTCTGCCAATAACAGCTAGTTTCCTTTTTCCCCACCCCACTCAGACCACTCCCCACTCAGACCACTCACAGACAGTCCTAGCGAAATTCTTGCTTGAGCAATTGCTCTTTGCTAAGAAGTTATTTTTGTTTATTTTGACAATTATAATTGAAAACAATCACAGTAAGGTACTTGAAGCTGCAATATGTAACTTTTTGGGCGACCTGACCAAATTCACATAGAAATGTGAGTTATAGATATGTAATTCTCAATGAAAGCAAGTCAAAGAAGCGTTAGATCTCTTCTATGTGCACTATTTCTATGCGTCCATTGCTTTATTTTTGGTGTTGTACAACAGCTCAAAATACAATATTTTTGGTTATGGAAAATATATTTCACAGCGGTTTAGATGGTACAATGATTCTCTACAATATACTTGCTTGTTTTGTCACAAAAACTGAAATGAGGCTATTAGAATTCTATCAACCAGGGAATGGCGGAGCGATTTCTGCATATTGCACTTTTGTTACCCAGAAATGATTTGGTATTGAGATAAAAACGGCTACATTGGACCTTTAAACACTTGTCAATTGCAGATGCCATATCTTTACCCCATCTCAACCCGTTCCAAATTGAAATAACTATTTTTTACAACTTTGGGGGGCCAAATTAAATTGCCCGCTGCCCAAGCTGTCCTCTCTCTCTCTCACTCGCTCCTTCTCCCTCTCTCCCTCTCCCAGGCCCAGCAGAGGGAGATAACAGTGAGTCTCCCTCTCTCCCTCTCCCAGGCCCAGCAGAGGGAGATAACAGTGAGTCTCCCTCTCTCCCTCTCCCAGGCCCAGCAGAGGGAGATAACAGTGAGTCTCCCTCTCTCCCTCTCCTAGGCCCAGCAGAAGGAGATAACAGTGAGACATGTGAAGGAGACGGAAAAGGAGCTGAGTAGGAACTTCACTCTGCAGAAGGAGCAGTACGAGGTCACTATCCAGCGACACCTCACCTTCATAGACCAGGTACACACTGACTGCACACACACACACACACACACACACACACACACCCATAGGACTCCCTCAAACTCTAATCCAAAATCAATGTGGGCAGGTCAAGGCTACGCAGTCACTCTCTTTTTAAAACTGAAATGTCCTTATTGCCCTTATCGCTCATCTCACTTTATTTTCTCTCTCGGTTTGTGCAGTTGATGGATGATAAGAAGGCTGTGAGTGAGCGTTGCGAGGGAATGGTGGGATCAAACTAGTGGATCAGAAATACACCATGAACATCGCCCAGATGCAGGAGCACCATGATCTGGTAAAGGGTGACGCACACACACGCACGCACGCGAACACGCACGCACGCACGCAAACAAACAAACAAACAAACACAGCTTATAGAACTGACAACTGCCATCCTCCGTCATGGCCACTAGGAGGCAGACTTGAGCCATCCACCACAAGGGCTATAAGGAGTCAGATAATGCGGCCATGTTCAGCACGAAAACGTTCTGAAACGTTGCAGATAGAAATGCTATGGATAGAGCCGACGTGATTCATTATTCTACATAGCATATTTCTATCTGAACGTAACACAAACGTTGCTTCCCTGTTTTATCAATGCATGAGTCTATTCTGGTATGGCCTGTCTGTCAAATAAAGGTAAAATAAAATACATAAATAAAGAAATGGTCTGTCAGTCTGTCAGTAGACTTTGTGTTGTGACAGTCTTTAAACCCCTGTCCTAGGCAGCTGACTAACCCTACACTGTTCTCTCAACCCTTGTCTGTGGTTCAGTCTTACCCCATTAAAACACATACCCACTATTCTTTCATGCCTTTTCCCTCTTGTGCAATGTAGCCTGACAAACCATTCATGTTTGCATATCACTACCAAAAACACTTAATATGAATATGTGTATGTCTAGGATTACTACACACCCAATCTATTCTTGGTCACATGAGATGTAGCCTAATAATAATAATAATATATATATGACGTTTAGCAGATGCTTTTATCCAAAGCGACGCGCATGCGCGTATACATTTTATTTAAAGAAATGTACACATGGGGTGGTCCCAGGAATTTAACCCACTATCCTGCCATTGCGAGAGCCTTGCTCTTCCTACTGAGCTACAGAGGACTCATCTACAGAAAGTACTCTTGATGTTTCCTTGAGGCACCTTTGTCATGGAAGATGTCACAGAGATGGTGTCGCTACCGTGTCCCTCCCTTCTCACCACAGGAAGATTGGCCTTTGACCTTTAACCAGAACTCTGACCTCTAAACTGCCCCTCTCCATCCTCAGGAGATCAAGAAGCTGAAAAAGTTCCGCAGGGAGAAGTGGATCGATGAGAAGATTAAGAAAATCAAAGAGATCACTGTGAAAGGTGAACGGGGGGGCTTCAGTTCTGTCCCTCCCAGTCAATGTTCTCACCACAGGAAGATTGGGCTTCAGTTGAAGTTGCCCCTAAGGCAGTGTCTAGGAGCTTCTTACCCTATGCTAACCTCAACTAAATCCTACTAGGGAGGAAAATATCTGAAACTGACTGAAGTTCAGTGTCTACGATCAACTTAATTAGTATAACTTTCGAAAGCAGTCACACTTTAAATTATGTACAACTTTTTATTATTTAGTGGGACTTGGGACAGCAAAAACCCTACTTTAAATAATGTAAAAAATTAAATAAAAACCGTATTATAATTCTTTAGACTGCTATTTTTTGTGCAGACTGTACATGTAAAATCGGTGCGTACTTGGTTCGCGAATTACATTCATAGGTGCTAAGTACTCTCAGCCAGCAAACCCTATGGGTGTGTCTGAACTGTTTTTTTTTGTCATTTAGCAGACGCTCTTATCCAGAGCGACTTACAGTTAGTGAATACATATTTTTTTTATACTGGCCCCCCCCGTGGGAATCGAACCCACAACCCTGGCGTTGCAAATGCCATGCTCTATCAACTGAGCTACATCCCTGCCGGCCATTCCCTCCCCTAACCTGGACGACGCTGGGCCAATTGTGCGCCGCCCATGAGTCTCCCGGTCGCGGCCGGCTGCGACAGAGCCTGGATTCGAACCAGGATCTCTAGTGGCACAGTTAGCACTGCGATGCAGTGCCACTCAGGAGTACAGACAGCACTTCTCTGCTGTTCAAATCTGAAATCAGAACATAAATCAATTCTACCAATCAAACAATACAGCTGTTTTAGTAACAGCATCAACTATATTTTCTCTACATTTTAAAAAACAACTGACATTTTGACCACTTAGTCTATTTCTCTGCTTTACAAACCAGAAATCAGAATACACATATCTTTCTACCAACCCCTAGCCTTTTGGGGCCCTAAGCAAGATTTTAGTGAAGCCCCCAACCCCCCTCCTAAACATTTTGCCATGGGGCAGAGAGAAGTTAACCATTTTATAACACTTTTCATGAAATCCAGGTCTGGATCCAGAGATCCAGAAGATGATCTGTAAACACAAGCAGGAGCTGAAAAAGCTGCGGGTCCTTCACGAGGCTGAGCTGCTGCAGGCAGACGACAGGGCAGCCCAACGCTACGTACCCCAGAGTGAAGAGCTGGAGAGAGAACGGGACGAGCAGTGTCAGAGAGAGAAGGAGCTGGCCAAGCAGAGGTTTATACACACAGACAGAGACACACACACACACACACACTACGGTAACACTGTGACAGTGTATAGGCAAGACAGGAAACCCAACAGAATGGACAGAAACTAGCTGAAGAGACAATACATTTCTTGTTAGTCACCAAACCATCCCTATACTGTAACTAACTTTAACCTCTGTGGCTTTCTTTTAGAAGGTGAGTGCATTAGTGTATGGTGTAGAGATGGCCTTCCCGCGTGTGTGTGTGTGTGTGTGTGTGTGTGTGTGTATGGTGTAGAGATGGCCTTCCCGTCGTGTGTGTGTGTGTGTGTGTGTGTGTGTGTGTGTGTATGGTGTAGAGATGGCCTTCCCGTCGTGTGTGTGTGTGTGTGTGTGTGTGTGTGTGTGTGTATGGTGTAGAGATGGCCTTCCCGTCGTGTGCTACAGGATAAGAATGAAAGAACCAGAAAAACAAGGGTGCATCCCAAATGGCACCCTATTCCCTATATAGTGCACTACCTTTGACCAGGGTACACAGGGCTCTGATCAAAAGTAGTGCCCTGCATAGGGTGCTATTTAGGACGCAGGCAGTGACTGATGGGTAGAGTGTAGCCTCTGTCCCTACCCTGGGCTGCATCCTCTTCAGGTGGACTATCTGATAAGGAAACTGTTCTCAATATCTTTTAGTGAATCAGGAAGCTGTTTTGACTGTTTTGACTTAGAACAATGAATCTCTTTTATAACTAATCTGTTCTAATCTAATGCTGAACAACACATCATTGTTCTCAAAGCCTGATGTGACCCCTTTTCTCAATATCTGATAGTGAACCTATTTCACTGAAAGAGCAGCAGGGTTGTGGTTAGAGGTGTGTGTGCACAACCTAGGATTATAATAATACTGTACTCACCCTAACCTATCATCATAATAATAATAATAATAATAATAATAATAATAATAATAATACTATACTCTCCCTAACCTACCATTATAATAATACTGTACTCACCCTAACCTATCATCATCATAATAATAATAATAATACTATACTCACCCTAACCTACATTATAATAATACTGTACTCACCCTAACCTACCATCATAATAATACTGTACTCACCCTAACCTATCATCATCATAATAATAATAATAATACTATACTCACCCTAACCTACCATCATAATAATACTGTACTCACCCTAACCTACCATAGAGACTGGGCTACAGACAGTCAGACTGGACCCTCCCTACCATAGAGACTGGGCTACAGACACTCAGACTGGACCCTCCCTATCATAGAGACTGGGCTACAGACACTCAGGCTGGACCCTCCCTACCATAGAGACTGGGCTACAGATACTCAGACTGGACCCTCCCTACCATAGAGACTGGGTTACAGACACTCAGACTGGACCCTCCCTACCATAGAGACTGGGCTACAGACACTCAGACTGGACCCTCCCTATCATAGAGACTGGGCTACAGACAGTCAGACTGGACCCTCCCTATCATAGAGACTGGGCTACAGACACTCAGACTGGACCCTCCCTACCATAGAGACTGGGCTACAGACACTCAGACTGGACCCTCCCTACCATAGAGACTGGGCTACAGACAGTCAGACTGGACCCTCCCTACCATAGAGACTGGGTTACAGACACTCTGACTGGATAACATGCGTTGTGTTCTGTTGTCTGGCCTAGTAGTAACTCTCTCTGTCTGTCTGACTAGGTGGAGATGAAGGCCCTCAGAGAACACCTGGATATAACAGACCTGGGAGGACAACTACATGAAGAAGAAGAAGGTGTGTGTGTGCGCAGTGTTTGTCCCCTCTCCCTCCCTGTTCTCTTGTTAAGCATTCTAGCTGTATGCTCCACCTCTCTCCCCTGGCACAGCCATGGTGCAGTGTGGCAGGACCACTAAACATGATTTAAACATGACTTATTTATCTCATGTGACACACTCAGCCCTGCGTTGGCCAACTTGGCCAGTGTCACAACAACCGAACAGCTTCCCAAGCAGGTCGATATGTCCATTCCATGTCACTGTGTTGATAAAAGTTAAAGGGGTATTTTTAAATTGTGTTTGCGAGACGGTAGATGGCAGCTCTCTGAGGTATGAAGCCACTCCCCCATCCATCGCCACCACCTCCCCCATCCACCCCTCCCCCGCCACTATCTGTGAGTCTGCTTTGTGTTTTTGCAAGTGCTGCAAGGATTATGTGTACATTGTGCATGTATAAATACACATATGGGTACTTGTATTTACCTCAACATACCACGTGTCTAAGCATGTCTACATGTTGATTTACAGTGAAGTTGCCCCTAGATGCTGACCTTGGGTCAGTTTTGCGTCTTCCCCCGCTAATGGTTAAGGTTAGGATTGGGGGAGGGTAAGCTGATCCTAGATCTGTACTTAGGGGAAACTTCACCCCGGAGCTTGACATACTGTATCTCACTGTGTAGTGTTTCTCTCAGGTTGAAGTGTGTGAGGGAGGGAGAAGTACGAGGCTGAGCTGAGAGAGTTGGAGCGCTCGGAGAGGTCCGCTCTGGAGAAACAGCAGGAGATGAAGAGGAGACAGAGGGAGAACTGATCAGACTACAGGGCCAGCTCAGACAGAGAGAGCAGGAGATCGAGGACATCGCACAGGTACACACTTGCCTGACAACTCATCCTGAATTTAATTCCGCTGCTCTATTGATCGCTCCATACATTGTCTGAAACTGCCATCCTAGAATTTGTTCATGCTGCGGTCAAAATGAGGGGCATTGTACAAAACAAATTCATCAGCAATTGGAGTATCAAAGCCAATGACGGCTCTGTCCCTGGTTTTGGCCCAACCCATCAGTATACGTATGGGACCAATCAGAACGGTCAGAATGTGTTCGCATTCTAAAAGACCTAAGAGAGGAAAGCAAATCCAGACTCATGGTGGAGAAGAAACGTTAGTAGGCGTGGCGTTTGGCCAGAGCCATGTTGATGGGTAGCCAGGCTAGGAAAAGACACCTGTTCCAATACTCTGAAAATACTGCCTTCCTTCCTCCCATCCTTGGTTGGCCCTTTTTCATGCTGAACGCGTGTTGGTGGATATTAATGAGGCTGGATTAATACATGTTGGTGGATATGAATGAGGCTGGATAAATACATGTTGGTGGATATTGATAAAGCTGGATTAATACATGTTGGTGGATATTAATGAGGCTGGATTAATACATGTTGGTGGATATTAATGAGGCTGGATAAATACATGTTGGTGGATATTAATGAGGCTGGATAAATACATGTTGGTGGATATTAATGAGGCTGGATTAATACATGTTGGTGGATATTAATGAGGCTGGTTACATGTTGGTGGATATGAGCTGGATTAATACATGTTGGTGGATATTGATGAGGCTGGATTAATACATGTTGGTGGATATTAATGAGGCTGGATAAATACATGTTGGTGGATATAATGAGGCTGGATTAATACATGTTGGTGGATATTTATGAGGCTGGATTAATACATGTTGGTGGATATTGATGAGGCTGGATTAATACATGTTGGTGGATATTGATGAGGCTGGATTAATACATGTTGGTGGATATTAATGAGGCTGGATTAATACATGTTGGTGGATATTAATGAGGCTGGATTAATACATGTTGGTGGATATTGATGAGGCTGGATAAATATATGTTGGTGGATATTGATAAGGCTGGATTAATACATGTTGGTGAATATTGATAAGGCTGGATTAATACATGTTGGTGGATATTGATGAGGCTGGATAAATACATGTTGGTGGATATTGATAAAGCTGGATTAATACATGTTGGTGGATATGAATGAGGCTGGATAAATACATGTTGGTGGATATTGATAAAGCTGGATTAATACATGTTGGTGGATATTAATGAGGCTGGATTAATACATGTTGGTGGATATTAATGAGGCTGGATAAATACATGTTGGTGGATATTAATGAGGCTGGATAAATACATGTTGGTGGATATTAATGAGGCTGGATTAATACATGTTGGTGGATATTAATGAGGCTGGATTAATACATGTTGGTGGATATTGATGAGGCTGGATTAATACATGTTGGTGGATATTAATGAGGCTGGATAAATACATGTTGGTGGATATTAATGAGGCTGGATAAATACATGTTGGTGGATATTTATGAGGCTGGATTAATACATGTTGGTGGATATTGATGAGGCTGGATTAATACATGTTGGTGGATATTGATGAGGCTGGATTAATACATGTTGGTGGATATTAATGAGGCTGGATTAATACATGTTGGGGGATATTAATGAGGCTGGATTAATACATGTTGGTGGATATTGATGAGGCTGGATAAATATATGTTGGTGGATATTGATAAGGCTGGATTAATACATGTTGGTGGATATTGATAAGGCTGGATTAATACATGTTGGTGGATATTGATGAGGCTGGATTAATACATGTTGGTGGATATTAATGAGGCTGGATTAATACATGTTGGTGGATATTAATGAGGCTGGATTAATACATGTTGATGGATATTGATGAGGCTGGATTAATACATGTTGGTGAATATTGATGAGGCTGGATTAATACATGTTGGTGGATATTGATGAGGCTGGATAAATACATGTTGGTGGATATTGATGAGGCTGGATTAATACATGTTGGTGGATATTGATGAGGCTGGATTAATACATGTTGGTGGATATTGATGAGGCTGGATTAATACATGTTGGTGGATATTGATGAGGCTGGATTAATACATGTTGGTGGATATTGATGAGGCTGGATTAATACATGTTGGTGGATATTAATGAGGCTGGATTAATATATGTTGGTGGATATTGATGAGGCTGGATTAATACATGTTGGTGGATATTAATGAGACTGGATACAAATACATGTTGGTGGATATTGATAAGGCTGGATTAATACATGTTGGTGGATATTGATGAGGCTGGATTAATACATGTTGGTGGATATTGATGAGGCTGGATTAATACATGTTGGTGGATATTGATGAGGCTGGATTAATACATGTTGGTGGATATTAATGAGGCTGGATTAATACATGTTGGTGGATATTAATGAGGCTGGATTAATACATGTTGGTGGATATTGATGAGGCTGGATTAAAACATGTTGGTGGATATTGATAAGGCTGGATTAATACATGTTGGTGGATATTGATAAGGCTGGATTAATACATGTTGGTGGATATTGATAAGGCTGGATTAATACATGTTGGTGAATATTGATGAGGCTGGATTAATACATGTTGGTGGATATTGATGAGGCTGGATTAATACATGTTGGTGGATATTGATAAGGCTGGATTAATACATGTTGGTGGATATTAATGAGGCTGGATAATACATGTTGGTGGATAAATGTAAATGTAAATGATATTGATAAGGCTGGATTAATACATGTTGGTGGATATTGATAAGGCTGGATTAATACATGTTGGTGGATATTGATGAGGCTGGATTAATACATGTTGGTGGATATTGATGAGGCTGGATTAATACATGTTGGTGGATATTAATGAGGCTGGATAATACATGTTGGTGGATATTGATAAGGCTGGATTAATACATGTTGGTGGATATTAATGAGGCTGGATTAATACATGTTGGTGGATATTGATGAGGCTGGATTAATACATGTTGGTGGATATTAATGAGGCTGGATTAATACATGTTGGTGGATATTGATGAGGCTGGATTAATACATGTTGGTGGATATTGATGAGGCTGGATAAATACATGTTGGTGGATATTGATGAGGCTGGATTAATACATGTTGGTGGATATTAATGAGGCTGGATTAATACATGTTGGTGGATATTGATGAGGCTGGATTAATACATGTTGGTGGATATTGATAAGGCTGGATTAATACATGCTGGTGGATATTGATAAGGCTGGATTAATACATGTTGGTGGATATTGATAAGGCTGG
Organism: Coregonus clupeaformis; assembly: GCF_020615455.1. Taxonomy (NCBI): domain Eukaryota; kingdom Metazoa; phylum Chordata; class Actinopteri; order Salmoniformes; family Salmonidae; genus Coregonus; species Coregonus clupeaformis. Next base: position 41,568,778 of record NC_059222.1, on the reverse strand, counting down.
ATTAATACATGTTGGTGGATATTGATAAGGCTGGATTAATACATGTTGGTGGATATTGATGAGGCTGGATTAATACATGTTGGTGGATATTGATGAGGCTGGATTAATACATGTTGGTGGATATTGATGAGGCTGGATTAATACATGTTGGTGGATATTAATGAGGCTGGATTAATACATGTTGGTGGATATTAATGAGGCTGGATTAATACATGTTGGTGGATATTGATGAGGCTGGATTAATACATGTTGGTGGATATTGATAAGGCTGGATTAATACATGTTGGTGGATATTGATAAGGCTGGATTAATACATGTTGGTGGATATTGATAAGGCTGGATTAATACATGTTCGTGAAAATTGATGAGGCTGGATTAATACATGTTGGTGGATATTGATGAGGCTGGATTAATACATGTTGGTGGATATTGATGAGGCTGGATTAATACATGTTGGTGGATATTAATGAGGCTGGATAAATACATGTTGGTGGATATTAATGAGGCTGGATAAATACATGTTGGTGGATATTAATGAGGCTGGATTAATACATGTTGGTGGATATTAATGAGGCTGGATTAATACATGTTGGTGGATATTGATGAGGCTGGATTAATACATGTTGGTGGATATTAATGAGGCTGGATAAATACATGTTGGTGGATATTAATGAGGCTGGATAAATACATGTTGGTGGATATTTATGAGGCTGGATTAATACATGTTGGTGGATATTGATGAGGCTGGATTAATACATGTTGGTGGATATTGATGAGGCTGGATTAATACATGTTGGTGGATATTAATGAGGCTGGATTAATACATGTTGGTGGATATTAATGAGGCTGGATTAATACATGTTGGTGGATATTGATGAGGCTGGATAAATATATGTTGGTGGATATTGATAAGGCTGGATTAATACATGTTGGTGAATATTGATAAGGCTGGATTAATACATGTTGGTGGATATTGATGAGGCTGGATAAATACATGTTGGTGGATATTGATAAAGCTGGATTAATACATGTTGGTGGATATGAATGAGGCTGGATAAATACATGTTGGTGGATATTGATAAAGCTGGATTAATACATGTTGGTGGATATTAATGAGGCTGGATTAATACATGTTGGTGGATATTAATGAGGCTGGATAAATACATGTTGGTGGATATTAATGAGGCTGGATAAATACATGTTGGTGGATATTAATGAGGCTGGATTAATACATGTTGGTGGATATTAATGAGGCTGGATTAATACATGTTGGTGGATATTGATGAGGCTGGATTAATACATGTTGGTGGATATTAATGAGGCTGGATAAATACATGTTGGTGGATATTAATGAGGCTGGATAAATACATGTTGGTGGATATTTATGAGGCTGGATTAATACATGTTGGTGGATATTGATGAGGCTGGATTAATACATGTTGGTGGATATTGATGAGGCTGGATTAATACATGTTGGTGGATATTAATGAGGCTGGATTAATACATGTTGGGGGATATTAATGAGGCTGGATTAATACATGTTGGTGGATATTGATGAGGCTGGATAAATATATGTTGGTGGATATTGATAAGGCTGGATTAATACATGTTGGTGGATATTGATAAGGCTGGATTAATACATGTTGGTGGATATTGATGAGGCTGGATTAATACATGTTGGTGGATATTAATGAGGCTGGATTAATACATGTTGGTGGATATTAATGAGGCTGGATTAATACATGTTGGTGGATATTGATGAGGCTGGATTAATACATGTTGGTGAATATTGATGAGGCTGGATTAATACATGTTGGTGGATATTGATGAGGCTGGATAAATACATGTTGGTGGATATTGATGAGGCTGGATTAATACATGTTGGTGGATATTGATGAGGCTGGATTAATACATGTTGGTGGATATTGATGAGGCTGGATTAATACATGTTGGTGGATATTGATGAGGCTGGATTAATACATGTTGGTGGATATTGATGAGGCTGGATTAATACATGTTGGTGGATATTAATGAGGCTGGATTAATATATGTTGGTGGATATTGATGAGGCTGGATTAATACATGTTGGTGGATATTAATGAGACTGGATTAATACATGTTGGTGGATATTGATAAGGCTGGATTAATACATGTTGGTGGATATTGATGAGGCTGGATTAATACATGTTGGTGGATATTGATGAGGCTGGATTAATACATGTTGGTGGATATTGATGAGGCTGGATTAATACATGTTGGTGGATATTAATGAGGCTGGATTAACACATGTTGGTGGATATTGATGAGGCTGGATTAATACATGTTGGTGGATATTGATGAGGCTGGATTAATACATGTTGGTGGATATTGATAAGGCTGGATTAATACATGTTGGTGGATATTGATAAGGCTGGATTAATACATGTTGGTGGATATTGATAAGGCTGGATTAATACATGTTGGTAGATATTGATGAGGCTGGATTAATACATGTTGGTGGATATTGATGAGGCTGGATTAATACATGTTGGTGGATATTGATAAGGCTGGATTAATACATGTTGGTGGATATTAATGAGGCTGGATTAATACATGTTGGTGGATAATGTTAGATATTGATAAGGCTGGATTAATACATGTTGGTGGATATTGATAAGGCTGGATTAATACATGTTGGTGGATATTGATGAGGCTGGATTAATACATGTTGGTGGATATTGATGAGGCTGGATTAATACATGTTGGTGGATATTAATGAGGCTGGATAATACATGTTGGTGGATATTGATAAGGCTGGATTAATACATGTTGGTGGATATTAATGAGGCTGGATTAATACATGTTGGTGGATATTGATGAGGCTGGATTAATACATGTTGGTGGATATTAATGAGGCTGGATTAATACATGTTGGTGGATATTGATGAGGCTGGATTAATACATGTTGGTGGATATTGATGAGGCTGGATAAATACATGTTGGTGGATATTGATGAGGCTGGATTAATACATGTTGGTGGATATTAATGAGGCTGGATTAATACATGTTGGTGGATATTGATGAGGCTGGATTAATACATGTTGGTGGATATTGATGAGGCTGGATTAATACATGCTGGTGGATATTGATAAGGCTGGATTAATACATGTTGGTGGATATTGATAAGGCTGGATTAATACATGTTGGTGGATATTGATGAGGCTGGATTAATACATGTTGGTGGATATTGATGAGGCTGGATTAATACATGTTGGTGGATATTGATGAGGCTGGATTAATACATGTTGGTGGATATTGATGAGGCTGGATTAATACATGTTGGTGGATATTGATGAGGCTGGATTAATACATGTTGGTGGATATTGATGAGGCTGGATTAATACATGTTGGTGGATATTAATGAGGCTGGATTAATACATGTTGGTGGATATTGATGAGGCTGGATTAATACATGTTGGTGGATATTGATGAGGCTGGATTAATACATGTTGGTGATATTGATAAGGCTGGATTAACACATGTTGGTGGATATTGATGAGGCTGGATTAATACATGTTGGTGGATATTGATGAGGCTGGATTAATACATGTTGGTGGATATTGATGAGGCTGGATTAATACATGTTGGTGGATATTGATGAAGCTGGATTAATACATGTTGGTGGATATTAATGAGGGCTGGATTAATACATGTTGGTGGATATTGATGAGGCTGAATTAATACATGTTGGTGGATATTGTGAGGCTGGATTAATACATGTTGGTGGATATTGATAGAGCTGGATTAATACATGTTGGTGGATATTGATGAGGCTGGATTAATACATGTTGGTGGATATTGATGAGGCTGAATTAGCACATGTTGGTGGATATTGATGAGGCTGGATTAATACATGTTGGTGGATATTGATGAGGCTGGATTAATACATGTTGGTGGATATTGATGAGGCTGGATTAATACATGTTGGTGGATATTGATAGAGGCTGGATTAGTACATGTTGGTGGATATTAATGAGCTGGATTAATACATGTTGGTGGATATTGATAAGGCTGGATTAATACATGTTGGTGGATATTGATGAGGCTGATTAATAGCATGTTGGTGGATATTGATGAGGCTGGATTAATACATGTTGGTGGATATTGATGAGGCTGGATTAATACATGTTGGTGGATATTGATGAGGCTGGATTAATACATGTTGGTGGATATTAATGAGGCTGGATTAACTACATGTTGGTGGATATTGATGAGGCTGGATTAATACATGTTGGTGGATATTGATAAGGCTGGATTAATACATGTTGGTGGATATTGATAGAGGCTGGATTAATACATGTTGGTGGATATTGATAAGGCTGGATTAATACATGTTGGTGAATATTGATGAGGCTGGATTAATACATGTTGGTGGATATTGATGAGGCTGGATTAATACATGTTGGTGGATATTGATAAGGCTGGATTAATACATGTTGGTGGATATTAATGAGGCTGGATTAATACATATTTGGTAAATAAGATATTGATAAGGCTGAATTAATACATGTTGGTGGATATTGATAAGGCTGGATTAATACATGTTGGTGGATATTGATGAGGCTGGATTAATACATGTTGGTGGATATTGATGAGGCTGGATTAATACATGTTGGTGGATATTAATGAGGCTGGATTAATACATGTTGGTGGATATTGATGAGGCTGGATTAATACATGTTGGTGGATATTAATGAGGCTGGATTAATACATGTTGGTGGATATTGATGAGGCTGGATTAATACATGTTGGTGGATATTAATGAGGCTGGATTAATACATGTTGGTGGATATTGATGAGGCTGGATTAACACATGTTGGTGGATATTGATGAGGCTGGATAAATACATGTTGGTGGATATTGATGAGGCTGGATTAATACATGTTGGTGGATATTGATGAGGCTGGATTAATACATGTTGGTGGATATTGATGAGGCTGGATTACATACATGTTGGTGGATATTGATAAGGCTGGATTAATACATGTTGGTGGATATTGATAAGGCTGGATTAATACATGTTGGTGGATATTGATAAGGCTGGATTAATACATGTTGGTGGATATTGATAAGGCTGAATTAATACATGTTGGTGGATATTGATGAGGCTGGATTAATACATGTTAGTGGATATTGATGAGGCTGGATTAATACATGTTGGTGGATATTGATGGGCTGGATTAATACATGTTGGTGGATATTAATGAGGCTGGATTAATACATGTTGGTGGATATTAATGAGGCTGGATTAATACATGTTGGTGGATATTGATGAGGCTGGATTAATACATGTTGGTGGATATTGATAGGGCTGGATTAATACATGTTGGTGGATATTGATAAGGCTGGATTAATACATGTTGGTGGATATTGATAAGGCTGAATTAATACATGTTGGTGAATATTGATGAGGCTGGATTAACACATGTTGGTGGATATTGATGAGGCTGAATTAATACATGTTGGTGGATATTGATGAGGCTGGATTAATACATGTTGGTGGATATTGATGAGGCTGGATTAATACATGTTGGTGGATATTAATGGGCTGGATTAATACATGTTGGTGATATTGATAAGGCTGGATTAATACATGTTGGTGGATATTAATGAGGCTGGATTAATACATGTTGGTGGATATTGATGAGGCTGGATTAATACATGTTGGTGGATATTGATGAGGCTGGATTAATACATGTTGGTGGATATTAATGAGGCTGGATTAATACATGTTGGTGGATATTTATGAGGCTGGATTAATACATGTTGGTGGATATTGATGAGGCTGGATTAATACATGTTGGTGGATATTGATGAGGCTGATTAATACATGTTGGTGGATATTAATGAGGCTGATTAATACATGTTGGTAGATATTAATGAGGCTGGATTAATACATGTTGGTGGATATTGATGAGGCTGGATAAATACATGTTGGTGGATATTGATAAGGCTGGATTAATACATGTTGGTGGATATTGATAAGGCTGAATTAATACATGTTGGTGGATATTGATGAGGCTGGATAAATACATGTTGGTGGATATTGATAAAGCTGATTAATACATGTTGGTGGATATGTAATGAGGCTGGATTAATACATGTTGGTGGATATTGATAAGGCTGGATTAATACATGTTGGTGGATATTGATGAGGCTGGATTAATACATGTTGGTGGATATTGATGAGGCTGGATTAATACATGTTGGTGGATATTAATGAGGCTGGATTAATACATGTTGGTGGATATTGATGAGGCTGGATTAACACATGTTGGTGGATATTGATGAGGCTGGATTATCCATGTTGGTGGATATTGATGAGGCTGGATTAATACATGTTGGTGGATATTAATGAGGCTGGATTAATACATGTTGGTGGATATTGATGAGGCTGGATTAATACATGTTGGTGGATATTGATGAGGCTGGATTAATACATGTTGGTGATATTGATGAGGCTGGATTAATACATGTTGGTGGATATTGATGAGGCTGGATTAATACATGTTGGTGGATATTAATGAGGCTGGATTAATACATGTTGGTGGATATTGATGAGGCTGGATTAATACATGTTGGTGGATATTGATAAGGCTGATTAATATATGTTGGTGGATATTGATAAGGCTGGATTAATACATGTTGGTGGATATTGATAAGGCTGGATTAATACATGTTGGTAGATATTGATGAGGCTGGATTAACACATGTTGGTGGATATTGATGAGGCTGGATTAATACATGTTGGTGGATATTAATGAGGCTGGATTAGATACATGTTGGTGGATATTGATGAGGCTGGATTAATACATGTTGGTGGATATTGATGAGGCTGGATTAATACATGTTGGTGGATATTGATGAGGCTGGATTAATACATGTTGGTGGATATTGATGAGGCTGGATTAATACATGTTGGTAGATATTGATGAGGCTGGATTAATACATGTTGGTGGATATTGATAAGGCTGGATTAATACATGTTGGTGGATATTGATGAGGGCTGGATTAATACATGTTGGTGATATTGATGAGGCTGGATTAATACATGTTGGTGGATATTAATGAGGCTGAATTAATATATGTTGGTGGATATTGATGAGGCTGAATTAATACATGTTGGTGGATATAATGAGACTGATATAAATACATGTTGGTGATATTGATAAGGCTGGATTAATACATGTTGGTGGATATTGATGGGGCTGGATTAATACATGTTGGTGGATATTGATGAGGCTGGATTAATACATGTTGGTGGATATTGATGAGGCTGGATTAATACATGTTGGTGGATATTAATAGAGCTGGATTAATACATGTTGGTGGATATTAATGAGGCTGATTAATACATGTTGGTGGATATTGATGAGGCTGGATTAAAACATGTTGGTGGATATTGATAAGGCTGGATTAATACATGTTGGTGGATATTGATAAGGCTGGATTAGATACATGTTGGTGGATATTGATAAGGCTGGATTAATACATGTTGGTGAATATTGATGAGGCTGGATTAACACATGTTGGTGGATATTGATGAGGCTGGATTAATACATGTTGGTGGATATTGATAAGGCTGGATTAATACATGTTGGTGGATATTAATGAGGCTGGATAATACATGTTGGTGGATAAATGAATGTATGATATTGATAAGGCTGGATTAATACATGTTGGTGGATATTGATAAGGCTGAATTAATACATGTTGGTGGATATTGATGAGGCTGGATTAATACATGTTGGTGGATATTGATGAGGCTGGATTAATACATGTTGGTGGATATTAATGAGGCTGGATTAATACATGTTGGTGGATATTGATAAGGCTGGATTAATACATGTTGGTGGATATTAATGAGGCTGGATTAATACATGTTGGTGGATATTGATAGAGGCTGGATTAATACATGTTGGTGGATATTAATGAGGCTGGATTAATACATGTTGGTGGATATTGATAGAGGCTGGATTAACACATGTTGGTGGATATTGATGAGGCTGGATTAATACATGTTGGTGGATATTGATGAGGCTGGATTAATACATGTTGGTGGATATTAATGAGGCTGGATTAATACATGTTGGTGGATATTGATGAGGCTGGATTAATACATGTTGGTGGATATTGATAAGGCTGGATTAATACATGTTGGTGGATATTGATAAGGCTGGATTAATACATGTTGGTGGATATTGATAAGGCTGGATTAATACATGTTGGTGGATATTGATAAGGCTGGATTAACACATGTTGGTGGATATTGATGAGGCTGGATTAATACATGTTGGTGGATATTGATGAGGCTGGATTAATACATGTTGGTGGATATTGATGAGGCTGGATTAATACATGTTGGTGGATATTAATGAGGCTGGATTAATACATGTTGGTGGATATTAATGAGGCTGGATTAATACATGTTGGTGGATATTGATGAGGCTGGATTAATACATGTTGGTGGATATTGATGAGGCTGGATTAATACATGTTGGTGGATATTGATAAGGCTGGATTAATACATGTTGGTGGATATTGATAAGGCTGGATTAATACATGTTCGTGGATATTGATGAGGCTGGATTAATACATGTTGGTGGATATTGATGAGGCTGAATTAATACATGTTGGTGGATATTGATAAGGCTGGATTAATACATGTTGGTGGATATTGATGAGGCTGGATTAATACATGTTGGTGGATATTGATGAGGCTGGATTAGCACATGTTGGTGGATATTGATGAGGCTGGATTAATACATGTTGGTGGATATTGATGGCTGGATTAATACATGTTGGTGGATATTGATAAGGCTGGATTAATACATGTTGGTGGATATTGATGGGCTGATTAATACATGTTGGTAGATATTGATAGAGCTGGATTAATACATGTTGGTGGATATTGATGAGGCTGGATTAATACATGTTGGTGGATATTAATGAGACTGGATACAAATACATGTTGGTGGATATTGATAAGGCTGGATTAATACATGTTGGTGGATATTGATGAGGCTGGATTAATACATGTTGGTGGATATTGATGAGGCTGGATTAATACATGTTGGTGGGATATTGATGAGGCTGGATTAATACATGTTAGTGGATATTAATGAGGCTGGATTAATACATGTTGGTGGATATTAATGAGGCTGGATTAATACATGTTGGTGGATATTGATGAGGCTGGATTAATACATGTTGGTGGATATTGATAAGGCTGGATTAATACATGTTGGTGGATATTGATAAGGCTGGATTAATACATGTTGGTGGATATTGATAAGGCTGATTAATACATGTTGGTGAATATTGATGAGGCTGGATTAATACATGTTGGTGGATATTGATGAGGCTGGATTAATACATGTTGGTAGATATTGATAAGGCTGAATTAACACATGTTGGTGGATATTAATGAGGCTGGATAATACATGTTGGTGGATATAATAAATGTAAATGTTATTGATAAGGCTGGATTAATACATGTTGGTGGATATTGATACGGCTGGATTAATACATGTTGGTGGATATTGATGAGGCTGGATTAATACATGTTGGTGGATATTGATGAGGCTGGATTAATACATGTTGGTGGATATTAATGAGGCTGGATAACACATGTTGGTGGATATTGATAAGGCTGGATTAATACATGTTGGTGGATATTAATGAGGCTGGATTAATACATGTTGGTGGATATTGATGAGGCTGGATTAATACATGTTGGTGGATATTGATGAGGCTGGATTAATACATGTTGGTGGATATTGATGAGGCTGGATTAATACATGTTGGTGGATATTGATGAGGCTGGATAAATACATGTTGGTGGATATTAATGAAGGCTGGATTAATACATGTTGGTGGATATTAATGAGGCTGGATTAATACATGTTGGTGGATATTGATGAGGCTGGATTAGCCACATGTTGGTGGATATTGATAAGGCTGGATTAATACATGTTGGTGGATATTGATAAGGCTGGATTAATACATGTTGGTGATATTGATAAGGCTGGATTAATACATGTTGGTGGATATTGATAAGGCTGGATTAATACATGTTGGTGGATATTGATGAGGCTGGATTAATACATGTTGGTGGATATTGATGAGGCTGGATTAATACATGTTGGTGGATATTGATGAGGCTGAATTAATACATGTTGGTGATATTAATGAGGCTGGATTAATACATGTTGGTGGATATTAATGAGGCTGGATTAATACATGTTGGTGGATATTGATGAGGCTGGATTAATACATGTTGGTGGATATTGATAAGGCTGGATTAATACATGTTGGTGGATATTGATAAGGCTGGATTAATACATGTTGGTGGATATTGATAAGGCTGGATTAATACATGTTGGTGAATATTGATGAGGCTGGATTAATACATGTTGGTGGATATTGATGAGGCTGGATTAATACATGTTGGTGGATATTGATAAGGCTGGATTAACACATGTTGGTGGATATTAATGAGGCTGGATAATACATGTTGGTGGATAAATGTAAATGTAAATGATATTGATAAGGCTGGATTAATACATGTTGGTGGATATTGATAAGGCTGAATTAATACATGTTGGTGAGATATTGATGAGGCTGGATTAACATGTTGGTGGATATTGATGAGGCTGGATTAATACATGTTGGTGGATATTGATAAGGCTGGATTAATACATGTTGGTGGATATGTAATGAGGCTGGATTAATACATGTTGGTGGATAATTAATGAGGCTGGATTAATACATGTTGGTGGATATTGATAAGGCTGAATTAATACATGTTGGTGGATATTGATGAGGCTGGATTAATACATGTTGGTGGATATTGATGAGGCTGAATTAATACATGTTGGTGGATATTAATGAAGCTGAATTAATACATGTTGGTGGATATTGATAAGGGCTGGATTAATACATGTTGGTGGATATTAATAGGCTGGATTAATACATGTTGGTGATATTGATGAGGCTGAATTAACACATGTTGGTGATATTGATGAGGCTGGATTAATACATGTTGGTGGATATTGATGAGGCTGAATTAATACATGTTGGTGGATATTGATGAGGCTGGATAAATACATGTTGGTGGATATTGATGAGGCTGGATTAATACATGTTGGTGGATATTAATGAGGCTGGATTAATACATGTTGGTGGATATTGATGAGAGCTGGATTAATACATGTTGGTGGATATTGATAAGGCTGGATTAATACATGTTTGGTGGATATTGATAAGGCTGGATTAATACATGTTGGTGGATATTGATAAGGCTGGATTAATACATGTTGGTGGATATTGATAAGGCTGGATTAATACATGTTGGTGGATATTGATGAGGCTGGATTAATACATGTTGGTGGATATTGATGAGGCTGGATTAATACATGTTGGTGGATATTGATGAGGCTGGATTAGTACATGTTGGTGGATATTGATGAGGCTGGATTAATACATGTTGGTGGATATTGATGAGGCTGGATTAATACATGTTGGTGGATATTGATGAGGCTGGATTAATACATGTTGGTGGATATTGATAAGGCTGGATTAATACATGTTGGTGATATTGATAAGGCTGGATTAATACATGTTGGTGGATATTGATAAGGCTGGATTAATACATGTTGGTGAATATTGATGAGGCTGGATTAATACATGTTGGTGGATATTGATGAGGCTGGATTAATACATGTTGGTGGATATTGATAAGGCTGGATTAATACATGTTGGTGGATATTAATGAGGCTGGATTAATACATGTTGGTGGATAAATTAATGTAAATGATATTGATAAGGCTGGATTAATACATGTTGGTGGATATTGATGAGGCTGAATTAATACATGTTGGTAGATATTGATAGAGCTGGATTAGCACATGTTGGTGGATATTGATAGAGCTGAATTAATACATGTTGGTGGATATTGATGAGGCTGGATTAATACATGTTGGTGGATATTGATAGAGCTGGATTAATACATGTTGGTAGATATTAATGAGGCTGGATTAGATACATGTTGGTGGATATTGATAAGGCTGGATTAATACATGTTGGTGGATATTGATGAGGCTGGATTAATACATGTTGGTGGATATTGATGAAGCTGGATTAATACATGTTGGTGATATTGATGAGGCTGGATTAATACATGTTGGTGGATATTAATGAGACTGGATTAATACATGTTGGTGGATATTGATAAGGCTGGATTAATACATGTTGGTGGATATTGATGAGGCTGGATTAATACATGTTGGTGGATATTGATGAGGCTGGATTAATACATGTTGGTGGATATTGATAAGGCTGGATTAATACATGTTGGTGGATATTGATAAGGCTGGATTAATACATGTTGGTGGATATTGATAAGGCTGAATTAATACATGTTGGTAGATATTGATGAGGCTGGATTAATACATGTTGGTGGATATTGATGAGGCTGGATTAATACATGTTGGTGGATATTGATAAGGCTGGATTAATACATGTTGGTGGATATTAATGAGGCTGGATTAATACATGTTGGTGGTATTGATAAGGCTGAATTAATACATGTTGGTAGATATTGATAAGGCTGGATTAATACATGTTGGTGGATATTGATAAGGCTGGATTAATACATGTTGGTGGATATTGATGAGGCTGGATTAATACATGTTGGTGGATATTGATGAGGCTGGATTAATACATGTTGGTGATATTGATAGGGCTGGATTAATACATGTTGGTGGATATTGATAAGGCTGGATTAATACATGTTGGTGATATTGATGAGGCTGGATTAATACATGTTGGTGGATATTGATGAGGCTGGATTAATACATGTTGGTGGATATTGATAGGGCTGGATTAATACATGTTGGTGATATTGATAAGGCTGGATTAATACATGTTGGTGGATATTGATGAGGCTGGATTAATACATGTTGGTGGATATTGATGAGGCTGGATTACTACATGTTGGTGGATATTAATAGGCTGGATTAATACATGTTGGTGGATATTGATGAGGCTGGATTAATACATGTTGGTGGATATTGATAAGAGCTGGATTAATACATGTTGGTGGATATTGATAAGGCTGAATTAATACATGTTGGTGGATATTGATAAGGCTGGATTAATACATGTTGGTGGATATTGATAAGGCTGGATTAATACATGTTGGTGGATATTGATGAGGCTGGATTAATACATGTTGGTAGATATTGATGAGGCTGGATTAATACATGTTGGTGGATATTGATGAGCTGGATTAACTACATGTTGGTAGATATTAATAGGCTGGATTAATACATGTTGGTGGATATTAATGAGGCTGGATTAATACATGTTGGTGAGATATTAATGAGGCTGAATTAATACATGTTGGTGATATTGATAAGGCTGGATTAATACATGTTGGTGGATATTGATAAGGCTGAATTAATACATGTTGGTGGATATTGATAAGGCTGGATTAATACATGTTGGTGAATATTGATGAGGCTGGATTAATACATGTTGGTGGATATTGATGAGCTGGATTAATACATGTTGGTGGATATTGATAAGGCTGGATTAATACATGTTGGTAGATATTAATGAGGCTGGATTAACTACATGTTGGTGGGGTGATATTGATAAGGCTGAATTAATACATGTTGGTGGATATTGATAAGGCTGGATTAACTACATGTTGGTGGATATTGATGAGGCTGGATTAATACATGTTGGTGGATATTGATAGGCTGAATTAATACATGTTGGTGGATATTAATGAGAGCTGGATAATACATGTTGGTGGATATTGATAAGGCTGGATTAATACATGTTGGTAGATATTAATGAGGCTGGATTAATACATGTTGGTGGATATTGATGAGGCTGAATTAATACATGTTGGTGGATATTAATAAGCTGGATTACATACATGTTGGTGGATATTGATGAGGCTGGATTAATACATGTTGGTGGATATTAATAAAGGCTGAATTAGTACATGTTGGTGATATTGATGAGGCTGGATTAATACATGTTGGTGGATATTGATGAGGCTGGATTAATACATGTTGGTGGATATTGATAAGGCTGATTAATACATGTTGGTGGATATTGATGAGGCTGAATTAATACATGTTGGTGGATATTGATAAGGCTGGATTAATACATGTTGGTGGATATTGATAAGCTGAATTAATACATGTTGGTGGATATTGATGAGGCTGGATTAATACATGTTGGTGGATATTGATGAGGCTGGATTAATACATGTTGGTGGATATTAATGAGGCTGGATTATACATGTTGGTGGATATTGATAAGGCTGGATTAATACATGTTGGTGGATATTAATGAGGCTGGATTAATACATGTTGGTGGATATTGATGAGGCTGGATTAATACATGTTGGTGGATATTAATGAGGCTGGATTAATACATGTTGGTGGATATTGATGAGGCTGGATTAATACATGTTGGTGGATATTGATGAGGCTGGATTAATACATGTTGGTGGATATTGATGAGGCTGGATTAATACATGTTGGTGGATATTAATAGAGCTGGATTAATACATGTTGGTGGATATTGATGAGGCTGGATTAATACATGTTGGTGGATATTGATAAGGCTGGATTAATACATGTTGGTGGATATTGATAAGGCTGGATTAATACATGTTGGTGGATATTGATACAGGCTGGATTAATACATGTTGGTGGATATTGATAAGGCTGGATTAATACATGTTGGTGGATATTGATGAGGCTGGATTAATACATGTTGGTGGATATTGATGAGGCTGGATTAATACATGTTGGTGGATATTGATGAGGCTGGATTAATACATGTTGGTGGATATTAATGAGGCTGGATTAATACATGTTGGTGGATATTAATGAGGCTGGATTAATACATGGTTGTGAATATTGATGAGGCTGAATTAATACATGTTGGTGGATATTGATAAGGCTGGATTAATACATGTTGGTGGATATTGATAGGGCTGGATTAATACATGTTGGTGGATATTGATAAGGCTGGATTAATACATGTTGGTGAATATTGATGAGGCTGGATTAATACATGTTGGTGGATATTGATGAGGCTGGATTAACACATGTTGGTGGATATTGATGAGGCTGAATTAATACATGTTGGTGGATATTGATGAGGCTGGATTAATACATGTTGGTGGATAAATGTAAATGTATGATATTGATAAGGCTGGATTAATACATGTTGGTGGATATTGATAAGGCTGGATTAATACATGTTGGTGGATATTGATGAGGCTGGATTAATACATGTTGGTGGATATTGATGAGGCTGATTAATACATTTTGGTGGATATTAATGAGGCTGATTAATACATGTTGGTGGATATTGATAAGGCTGGATTAATACATGTTGGTGGATATTGATGAGGCTGGATTAATACATGTTGGTGGATATTGATGAGGCTGGATTATACATGTTGGTGGATATTGATGAGGCTGGATTAATACATGTTGGTGGATATTGATGAGGCTGGATTAATACATGTTGGTGGATATTGATGAGGCTGGATTAATACATGTTGGTGGATATTGGTAAAGGCTGGATTAATACATGTTGGTGGATATTGATGAGGCTGGATTAATACATGTTGGTGGATATTGATGAGGCTGGATTAATACATGTTGGTGGATATTGTAGAGCTGGATTAATACATGTTGGTGGATATTGATAAGGCTGGATTAATACATGTTGGTGGATATTGATGAGGCTGGATTAATACATGTTGGTGAATATTGATGAGGCTGGATTAATACATGTTGGTGAATATTGATGAGGCTGGATTAATACATGTTGGTGGATATTGATGAGGCTGGATTAATACATGTTGGTGGATATTGATGAGGCTGGATTAATACATGTTGGTGGATATTGATGAGGCTGGATTAATACATGTTGGTGGATATTAATGAGAGCTGGATTAATACATGTTGGTGGATATTGATAAGGCTGGATTAATACATGTTGGTGGATATTGATAGGCTGGATTAATACATGTTGGTGGATATTGATGAGGCTGGATTAATACATGTTGGTGGATATTGATGAGGCTGGATTAATACATGTTGGTGGATATTAATGAGGCTGGATTAATACATGTTGGTGGATATTAATGAGGCTGGATTAATACATGTTGGTGGATATTGATGAGGCTGGATTAATACATGTTGGTGATATTGATAAGGCTGGATTAATACATGTTGGTAGATATTGATAAGGCTGGATTAATACATGTTGGTGGATATTGATAGGCTGGATTAATACATGTTGGTGGATATTGATGAGGCTGGATTAATACATGTTGGTGGATATTGATAAGGCTGGATTAATACATGTTGGTGGATATTAATGAGGCTGGATAATACATGTTGGTGAATATATTGATAAGGCTGATTAATACATGTTGGTGATATTGATAAGGCTGGATTAATACATGTTGGTGGATATTGATGAGGCTGGATTAATACATGTTGGTGGATATTGATGAGCTGGATTAATACATGTTGGTGGATATTAATGAGGCTGAATTAATACATGTTGGTGGATATTGATAAGGCTGGATTAATACATGTTGGTGGATATTGATGAGGCTGAATTAGCACATGTTGGTGGATATTGATGAGGCTGGATTATACATGTTGGTGGGATATTGATGAGGCTGGATTAATACATGTTGGTGGATATTGATGAGGCTGGATTAATACATGTTGGTGGATATTGATGAGGCTGGATAAATACATGTTGGTGGATATTGATGAGGCTGGATTAATACATGTTGGTGGATATTAATGAGGCTGGATTAATACATGTTGGTGGATATTGATGAGGCTGGATTAATACATGTTGGTGGATATTGATAAGGCTGGATTAATACATGTTGGTGGATATTGATAAGGCTGGATTAATACATGTTGGTGGATATTGATAAGGCTGGATTAATACATGTTGGTGGATATTGATAAGGCTGGATTAATACATGTTGGTGGATATTGATGAGGCTGGATTAATACATGTTGGTGGATATTGATGAGGCTGGATTAATACATGTTGGTGGATATTGATGAGGCTGGATTAATACATGTTGGTGGATATTAATGAGGCTGGATTAATACATGTTGGTGGATATTGATGAGGCTGGATTAATACATGTTGGTGGATATTGATGAGGCTGGATTAATACATGTTGGTGGATATTGATAAGGCTGGATTAATACATGTTGGTGGATATTGATAAGGCTGGATTAATACATGTTGGTGGATATTGATAAGGCTGGATTAATACATGTTGGTGAATATTGATGAGGCTGGATTAATACATGTTGGTGGATATTGATGAGGCTGGATTAATACATGTTGGTGGATATTGATGAGGCTGGATTAATACATGTTGGTGGATATTAATGAGGCTGGATAATACATGTTGGTGGATAAATGTAAATGTAAATGATATTGATAAGGCTGGATTAATACATGTTGGTGGATATTGATAAGGCTGGATTAATACATGTTGGTGGATATTGATGAGGCTGGATTAATACATGTTGGTGGATATTGATGAGGCTGGATTAATACATGTTGGTGGATATTGATAAGGCTGGATTAATACATGTTGGTGGATATTGATAAGGCTGGATTAATACATGTTGGTGGATATTGATAAGGCTGGATTAATACATGTTGGTGAATATTGATGAGGCTGGATTAATACATGTTGGTGGATATTGATGAGGCTGGATTAATACATGTTGGTGGATATTGATAAGGCTGGATTAATACATGTTGGTGGATATTAATGAGGCTGGATTAATACATGTTGGTGGATAAATGTAAGTAAATGATATTGATAAGGCTGGATTAATACATGTTGGTGGATATTGATAAGGCTGGATTAATACATGTTGGTGGATATTGATGAGGCTGGATTAACTACATGTTGGTGGATATTGATGAGGCTGGATTAATACATGTTGGTGGATATTAATGAGGCTGGATTAATACATGTTGGTGGATATTGATAAGGCTGGATTAATACATGTTGGTGGATATTAATGAGGGCTGGATTAATACATGTTGGTGGATATTGATGAGGCTGGATTAATACATGTTGGTGGATATTAATGAGGCTGGATTAATACATGTTGGTGGATATTGATGAGGCTGGATTAATACATGTTGGTGGATATTGATGAGGCTGGATTAATACATGTTGGTGGATATTGATGAGGCTGGATTAATACATGTTGGTGGATATTGATGAGGCTGGATTAATACATGTTGGTGGATATTGATGAGGCTGGATTAATACATGTTGGTGGATATTGATAAGGCTGGATTAATACATGTTGGTGGATATTGATAAGGCTGGATTAATACATGTTGGTGGATATTGATAAGGCTGGATTAATACATGTTGGTGGATATTGATAAGGCTGGATTAATACATGTTGGTGGATATTGATGAGGCTGGATTAATACATGTTGGTGGATATTGATGAGGCTGGATTAATACATGTTGGTGGATATTGATGAGGCTGGATTAATACATGTTGGTGGATATTGATGAGGCTGGATTAATACATGTTGGTGGATATTGATAAGGCTGGATTAATACATGTTGGTGGATATTGATAAGGCTGGATTAATACATGTTGGTGGATATTGATGAGGCTGGATTAATACATGTTGGTGGATATTGATAAGGCTGGATTAATACATGTTGGTGGATATTGATAAGGCTGGATTAATACATGTTGGTGGATATTGATAAGGCTGGATTAATACATGTTGGTGAGATATTGATGAGGCTGGATTAATACATGTTGGTGGATATTGATGAGGCTGGATTAATACATGTTGGTGGATATTGATAAGGCTGGATTAATACATGTTGGTGGATATTAATGAGGCTGGATTAATACATGTTGGTGGATAAATGAAAATGTAATTGATAAGGCTGAATTAATACATGTTGGTGGATATTGATAAGGCTGGATTAATACATGTTGGTGGATATTGATGAGGCTGGATTAATACATGTTGGTGGATATTGATGAGGCTGGATTAATACATGTTGGTAGATATTGATGAGGCTGGATTAATACATGTTGGTGATATGTGAGAAGGCTGGATTAATACATGTTGGTGGATATTAATGAGGCTGAATTAACACATGTTGGTGGATATTGATGAGGCTGGATTAATACATGTTGGTGGATATTAATGAGGCTGGATTAATACATGTTGGTGGATATTGATGAGGCTGGATTAATACATGTTGGTGGATATTGATGAGGCTGGATAAATACATGTTGGTGGATATTGATGAGGCTGGATTAATACATGTTGGTGGATATTAATGAGGCTGGATTAATACATGTTGGTGGATATTGATGAGGCTGGATTAATACATGTTGGTGGATATTGATAAGGCTGGATTAATACATGTTGGTGGATATTGATAAGGCTGGATTAATACATGTTGGTGGATATTGATACGGCTGGATTAATACATGTTGGTGGATATTGATAAGGCTGGATTAATACATGTTGGTGGATATTGATGAGGCTGGATTAATACATGTTGGTGGATATTGATGAGGCTGGATTAATACATGTTGGTGGATATTGATGAGGCTGGATTAATACATGTTGGTGGATATTATGAGGCTGGATTAATACATGTTGGTGGATATTAATGAGGCTGGATTAATACATGGTTGTGAATATTGATGAGGCTGGATTAATACATGTTGGTGGATATTGATAAGGCTGGATTAATACATGTTGGTGGATATTGATAAGGCTGGATTAATACATGTTGGTGGATATTGATAAGGCTGGATTAATACATGTTGGTGAATATTGATGAGGCTGGATTAATACATGTTGGTGGATATTGATGAGGCTGGATTAATACATGTTGGTGGATATTGATGAGGCTGGATTAATACATGTTGGTGGATATTAATGAGGCTGGATAATACATGTTGGTGGATAAATGTAAATGTAAATGATATTGATAAGGCTGGATTAATACATGTTGGTGGATATTGATAAGGCTGGATTAATACATGTTGGTGGATATTGATGAGGCTGGATTAATACATGTTGGTGGATATTGATGAGGCTGGATTAATACATTTTGGTTGATATTAATGAGGCTGGATAATACATGTTGGTGGATATTGATAAGGCTGGATTAATACATGTTGGTGATATTAATGAGGCTGGATTAATACATGTTGGTGGATATTGATGAGGCTGGATTAATACATGTTGGTGGATATTAATGAGGCTGGATTAATACATGTTGGTGGATATTGATGAGGCTGGATTAATACATGTTGGTGGATATTGATGAGGCTGGATAAATACATGTTGGTGGATATTGATGAGGCTGGATTAATACATGTTGGTGGATATTAATGAGGCTGGATTAATACATGTTGGTGGATATTGATGAGGCTGGATTAATACATGTTGGTGGATATTGATAAGGCTGGATTAATACATGTTGGTGGATATTGATAAGGCTGGATTAATACATGTTGGTGGATATTGATAAGGCTGGATTAATACATGTTGGTGAATATTGATGAGGCTGGATTAATACATGTTGGTGAATATTGATGAGGCTGGATTAATACATGTTGGTGGATATTGATGAGGCTGGATTAATACATGTTGGTGGATATTGATGAGGCTGGATTAATACATGTTGGTGGATATTGATGAGGCTGGATTAATACATGTTGGTGGATATTGATGAGGCTGGATTAATACATGTTGGTGGATATTAATGAGACTGGATTAATACATGTTGGTGGATATTGATAAGGCTGGATTAATACATGTTGGTGGATATTGATAAGGCTGGATTAATACATGTTGGTGGATATTGATAAGGCTGGATTAATACATGTTGGTGAATATTGATGAGGCTGGATTAATACATGTTGGTGAATATTGATGAGGCTGGATTAATACATGTTGGTGGATATTGATGAGGCTGGATTAATACATGTTGGTGGATATTGATGAGGCTGGATTAATACATGTTGGTGGATATTGATGAGGCTGGATTAATACATGTTGGTGGATATTGATGAGGCTGGATTAATACATGTTGGTGGATATTAATGAGACTGGATTAATACATGTTGGTGGGTATTGATAAGGCTGGATTAATACATGTTGGTGGATATTGATGAGGCTGGATTAATACATGTTGGTGGATATTGATGAGGCTGGATTAATACATGTTGGTGGATATTGATGAGGCTGGATTAATACATGTTGGTGGATATTAATGAGGCTGGATTAATACATGTTGGTGGATATTAATGAGGCTGGATTAATACATGTTGGTGGATATTGATAAGGCTGGATTAATACATGTTGGTGGATATTGATAAGGCTGGATTAATACATGTTGGTGGATATTGATAAGGCTGGATTAATACATGTTGGTGAATATTGATGAGGCTGGATTAATACATGTTGGTGGATATTGATGAGGCTGGATTAATACATGTTGGTGGATATTGATAAGGCTGGATTAATACATGTTGGTGGATATTAATGAGGCTGGATAATACATGTTGGTGGATAAATGTAAATGTAAATGATATTGATAAGGCTGGATTAATACATGTTGGTGGATATTGATAAGGCTGGATTAATACATGTTGGTGGATATTGATGAGGCTGGATTAATACATGTTGGTGGATATTGATAAGGCTGGATTAATACATGTTGGTGGATATTGATGAGGCTGGATTAATACATGTTGGTGGATATTGATGAGGCTGGATTAATACATGTTGGTGGATATTAATGAGGCTGGATAATACATGTTGGTGGATATTGATAAGGCTGGATTAATACATGTTGGTGGATATTAATGAGGCTGGATTAATACATGTTGGTGGATATTGATGAGGCTGGATTAATACATGTTGGTGGATATTAATGAGGCTGGATTAATACATGTTGGTGGATATTGATGAGGCTGGATTAATACATGTTGGTGGATATTGATGAGGCTGGATAAATACATGTTGGTGGATATTGATGAGGCTGGATTAATACATGTTGGTGGATATTAATGAGGCTGGATTAATACATGTTGGTGGATATTGATGAGGCTGGATTAATACATGTTGGTGGATATTGATAAGGCTGGATTAATACATGTTGGTGGATATTGATAAGGCTGGATTAATACATGTTGGTGGATATTGATACGGCTGGATTAATACCTGTTGGTGGATATTGATAAGGCTGGATTAATACATGTTGGTGGATATTGATGAGGCTGGATTAATACATGTTGGTGGATATTGATGAGGCTGGATTAATACATGTTGGTGGATATTGATGAGGCTGGATTAATACATGTTGGTGGATATTAATGCGGCTGGATTAATACATGTTGGTGGATATTAATGAGGCTGGATTAATACATGTTGGTGGATATTGATGAGGCTGGATTAATACATGTTGGTGGATATTGATAAGGCTGGATTAATACATGTTGGTGGATATTGATAAGGCTGGATTAATACATGTTGGTGGATATTGATAAGGCTGGATTAATACATGTTGGTGAATATTGATGAGGCTGGATTAATACATGTTGGTGGATATTGATGAGGCTGGATTAATACATGTTGGTGGATATTGATAAGGCTGGATTAATACATGTTGGTGGATATTAATGAGGCTGGATAATACATGTTGGTGGATAAATGTAAATGTAAATGATATTGATAAGGCTGGATTAATACATGTTGGTGGATATTGATAAGGCTGGATTAATACATGTTGGTGGATATTGATGAGGCTGGATTAATACATGTTGGTGGATATTGATGAGGCTGGATTAATACATGTTGGTGGATATTAATTAGGCTGGATAATACATGTTGGTGGATATTGATAAGGCTGGATAAATACATGTTGGTGGATATTAATGAGGCTGGATTAATACATGTTGGTGGATATTGATGAGGCTGGATTAATACATGTTGGTGGATATTAATGAGGCTGGATTAATACATGTTGGTGGATATTGATGAGGCTGGATTAATACATGTTGGTGGATATTGATGAGGCTGGATAAATACATGTTGGTGGATATTGATGAGGCTGGATTAATACATGTTGGTGGATATTAATGAGGCTGGATTAATACATGTTGGTGGATATTGATGAGGCTGGATTAATACATGTTGGTGGATATTGATAAGGCTGGATTAATACATGTTGGTGGATATTGATAAGGCTGGATTAATACATGTTGGTGGATATTGATAAGGCTGGATTAATACATGTTGGTGAATATTGATGAGGCTGGATTAATACATGTTGGTGAATATTGATGAGGCTGGATTAATACATGTTGGTGGATATTGATGAGGCTGGATTAATACATGTTGGTGGATATTGATGAGGCTGGATTAATACATGTTGGTGGATATTGATGAGGCTGGATAAACTAGTCTCTCATACTGGGCCCCTCCACTCAGCAGTAGTAAACTAGTCTCTAGTCTCTCATACTGGGCCCCTCCACTCAGCAGTAGTAAACTAGTCTCATACTGGGCCCCTCCACTCAGCAGTAGTAAACTAGTCTCATACTGGGCCCCTCCACTCAGCAGTAGTAAACTAGTCTCTAGTCTCATACTGGGCCCCTCCACTCAGCAGTAGTAAACTAGTCTCTAGTCTCATACTGGGCCCCTCCACTCAGCAGTAGTAAACTAGTCTCTAGTCTCATACTGGGCCCCTCCACTCAGCAGTAGTAAACTAGTCTCATACTGGGCCCCTCCACTCAGCAGTAGTAAACTAGTCTCTAGTCTCATACTGGGCCCCTCCACTCAGCAGTAGTAAACTAGTCTCTCATACTGGGCCCCTCCACTCAGCAGTAGTAAACTAGTCTCTAGTCTCATACTGGGCCCCTCCACTCAGCAGTAGTAAACTAGTCTCATACTGGGCCCCTCCACTCAGCAGTAGTAAACTAGTCTCTAGTCTCATACTGGGCCCCTCCACTCAGCAGTAGTAAACTAGTCTCTAGTCTCATACTGGGCCCCTCCACTCAGCAGTAGTAAACTAGTCTCATACTGGGCCCCTCCACTCAGCAGTAGTAAACTAGTCTCATACTGGGCCCCTCCACTCAGCAGTAGTAAACTAGTCTCATACTGGGCCCCTCCACTCAGCAGTAGTAAACTAGTCTCATACTGGGCCCCTCCACTCAGCAGTAGTAAACTAGTCTCTAGTCTCATACTGGGCCCCTCCACTCAGCAGTAGTAAACTAGTTCCTAAGCATCCAGGGAAAGGAACTATTCAACTGTTTAATGCCATTTTCAGAAGCCATCTAGGCCGACTCTGCACTTCTGGGCTTTGCCTGTTACATTTTAACATTTAGCAGATGCTCTTATCCAGAGCAACTTACATTATTTGAGTGGATACATGTTCCGTACTGTCTGTCTCTTGTATGTCTATATGTTTGTTTTAGCCCTCAAAAGTCAATTTGGGTCCTGGTCAAAAGTAGTGCACTATATAGGGTGCCATTTGGGATACACCCAATGTGCTTCAGTGGGAAACTGTAACCCACCAGGAAGTCAACTAGTAACCCATGTGTTTAGGTGAAACAAAGTGACAGAGACGTTATCTATCTGGACCTGCTCATCGTTAGCCCCCCCGTTAGCCCACCTAGTTCAGATATTTTCTCTTCATTTATTTTACCCGTCTGATCAGATGCTTTTGTAATTGACTCCCGGTGTGTTTATCCTTTACATACAAGTGCTGTGCACAAAGTGACGGTTTGAAGGGGGTGAATCCTAACGTCCACTGAAGTCGAATTTTCACTTAGCCTCCCATTGACATCAATGCAAGCAGCCCTATACCAAGGTAGTGATTGTTTGCCTTTTCTTTCACAGAAACACTTCAAATTCACATCCATTCTGAGCTCTACAGTTAGTAACGCTTGATGGTGCCATTTGATTTAAGATGGTATGAGTTCAGTATTACGGCTTCCTTGGAGTGTGGGTCTAGTTTATCTTTTTTAGTCTAGTGTGTACATGGGTTTTCAGTTGGGGGAAGGTTAGCTAGTAGCTACATGAGCGGAGGCTGCTGAGGGGAGGACGGCTCATAATAATGGCTGGCATCAAATGGAATGGCATCGAATGGAATGGCATCAAATGGAATGGCATCGAATGGAATGGCATCAAATGGAATGGCATCGAATGGAATGGCATTGGAATGGCATTGGAATGGCATCAAACACATGGAAACCATGTGTTTGATGTATTTGATACCATTCCACTAATTCCGCTCCAGCCATTACCACGAGCCCATCCTCCCTAATTAAGGTGCCACCAACCTCCTGTGAGCTACATTATTTCTGACAGTGAAGGCTCAACAATGGCAGCACTGTCACATACTATCTCATCCTATTGAGTGGAGGCGGACAAGTTCCAACAATTCACAAATATTCCCAAACTTCAGACACACAAAATTCCACTCTTCTATACAATATCACAGAAGCAATTCAAATTGCAAGGCTTTGAACGCCAGTTAAGTCAGCATGTGTTTCTCTCAACTTTCTTTCACAATCTGTGGCTTCATCAGTTATCAGTCATTAGCTCCGTCCCAAATGGCACCCTATTCCCTAAAGTGCACTACAATTGACAAGTAGTGCACTATATAGGGAATAGGGTACCATTGGGGACAGTCCATTTCTGTATGGGGCGGAGAGCGTGATGACATAGTTTGCATGTGAGATTGACTCCCATTTCCCAATATAGTGCACTACTTTTGACCAGCGCCCACATAGGGTAGTGCACTATATGGAATAGGGTGCCATTGGGGGCACAGCCTTGATCCCTACCATTCCTTAGACAGTTGGCACTGTGTCCAGGGTTGTTGGCCTCTTTGCCCAGAAGGGTGGCAGCATGGCTGGCACGAACATCCCACACATGCCAATGAGTCCTGCCTTTGTGTGTGGTTCACTTGACCTGGGATGACCCCCGTGGCACGCACTCTCTCACTTGTACCCTTTTGTGTTGAATTTGAAATCTGACTTTGTACACAAACCACTCCAGCTGTCTTGATTTGATTATTATTATGTTTATACATTTTTGTTTTAATGTATCCCCATATCCCCTTGTAGCTCTTGGTCTAAATCTTAACTACCCACTGGACACAGACGTCAATTCGACACCTATTCCACGTTGGTTCAATGTAATTTCAGTGAAATTACATGGAAACAACGTTGATTCAACCAGCTCTACTTTTGTTGTTATACTTTAGTTGCATTGTTATTAATGTTTATGGTACGAAACTGTGAAAAAACTGTTGACTTATCCTCAGTAAACAGAGAATAAAGAAAAAGAAAAGCCTATTTGGAAGAGTCCCAGCGTCTCCCCTCTTTATAGTCAGAGTGGAAGAGTCCCAGCGTCTCTCATCTTTATAGTCAGAGTGGAAGAGTCCCAGCGTCTCCCCTCTATATAGTCAGAGTGGAAGAGTCCCAGCGTCTCCCCTCTTTATAGTCACAGTGGAAGAGTCCAAGCGTCTTCCCTCTTTACAGTCACAGTGGAAGAGTCCAAGCGTCTCCCCTCTTTATAGTCACAGTGGAAGAGTCCCAGCGTTTCCCCTCTTTAAAGTCACATAGGAAGAGTCCCTGCGTCTCTAATCTTTATAGTCACAGTGGAAGAGTCCCAGCGTCTCCCCTCTTTATAGTCAGAGTGGAAGAGTCCCAGCGTCTCCCCTCTTTATAGTCACAGTGGAAGAGTCCCAGCGTCTCCCCTCTTTATAGTCACAAAGGAAGAGTCCCAGCGTCTCCCCTCTTTATAGTCACAAAGGAAGAGTCCCAGCGTCTCCCCTCTTTATAGTCACAGTGGAAGAGTCCCAGCGTCTCCCCTCTTTATAGTCACAGTGGAAGAGTCCCAGCGTCTCCCCTCTATATAGTCACAGTGGAAGAGTCCCAGCGTCTCCCCTCTTTATAGTCAGAGTGGAAGAGTCCCAGCGTCTCCCCTCTTTATAGTCACAGTGGAAGTGTCCCAGCGTCTCTCCTCTTTATAGTCAGAGTGGAAGAGTCCCAGCGTCTCCCCTCTTTATAGTCACAGTGGAAGAGTCCCTGCGTCTCTAATCTTTATAGTCAGAGTGGAAGAGTCCCAGCGTCTCCCCTCTTTATAGTCACAGTGGAAGAGTCCCAGCGTCTCCCCTCTTTATAGTCACAGTGGAAGAGTCCCAGCGTCTCCCCTCTTTATAGTCACAGTGGAAGAGTCCCAGCGTCTCCCCTCTTTATAGTCACAGTGGAAGAGTCCCAGCGTCTCTCCTCTTTATAGTCAGAGTGGAAGAGTCCCAGCGTCTCCCCTCTTTATAGTCACAGTGGAAGAGTCCCAGCGTCTCTAATCTTTATAGTCAGAGTGGAAGAATCCCAGCGTCTCCCCTCTTTATAGTCACAGTGGAAGAGTCCCAGCGTCTCCCCTCTTTATAGTCAGAGTGGAAGAGTCCCAGCGTCTCCCCTCTTTATAGTCACAGTGGAAGAGTCCCAGCGTCTCTCCTCTTTATAGTCAGAGTGGAAGAGTCCCAGCGTCTCCCCTCTTTATAGTCACAGTGGAAGAGTCCCAGCGTCTCCCCTCTTTATAGTCACAGTGGAAGAGTCCCAGCGTCTCCCCTCTTTACAGTCACAGTGGAAGAGTCCCAGCGTCAAGGTAAATTAAAACAAATGAAATCCAACTTGAGAGACTCCCCTGGTCCCCTGAAGTCCTCCTTGCTGCTTCTCTCTCTGTGTCTGTCTATTTTTCTCTTTCTTTCTCTTAGAAAAAAAGTATCTCTGTGTCTGCACTTGTCTCTGTCTTTTTTTCTACGTAGAGGCCTATAGTAGGAACAGTATGCAACTGCGTCGCCTTGTGTGCAAATGTTTTCAAAGGCCTGTAGGACCAGGTTGCTGGCCAGATTGTCTGTTTTCTATACTCAGTTTTGCATTATACTGTATGTCCATTGCGCTGCACACAATTTAAACTTAGTCTTGAATCATCCATGCCAAGATATACCAGAGATAAGGGACTGTTGATATTGCAACCACACAACTCTGGTTCACCAGTATGAACTAAATCGTAAACCGCTTTTTTCGTTCAAGTCCTCAAGAATTATGTTTGCATCTGCCTATTTATTGGCTGTCCAGTATCCAGTATCCAGACGACCTGTCCCCAGAGCGTCCTATACAGTTAATCTCTTTCCATATCGTGTTGAGGCTGGCAATTAAGAAGAATTAGAGGCTCAATTAAAGATGTTGCCACTCCCGTCTGTCTAGGTTTCCCTGATGTTGCTATGGCAATCAAGCTGTTTTTACCATCCCTGTAACTGTTGCTTCTGTGGAGAGGTCGTTTTCTCAACTAAAACTCATAAAGAACTAGCGTTAGGCTCTCGGTCTGATATGCGCTTTTGAATATCTAATGTAAGCTCCACTCATTACATTGGCACCGTCGTGGCATTGAACACGGCATTTGTTCACCGATATCCCCTTACTTTCATTCAGTACTGATCCTGTGGAGGTGTTGTTACACGTGGTCTGCCACTGCGAGGACGATCAGCTGTCCGTCCTGTCTCCCTGTAGCGCTGTCTTAGGCGTCTCACAGTACGGACATTGCAACTTATTGCCCTGGCCACATCTGCAGTCCTCATGCCTCCTTGCAGCATGCCTAAGGCACGTTCACACAGATGAGCAGGGACTCTGGGCATCTTTCTTTTGGGTTTTTTCAGAGTCAGTAGAAAGGCCTCTTTAGTGTCCTAAGTTTTCATAACTGTGACCTTAATTAGTGTCTTAACGACCGTTCCACAGGTGCATGTTCATTCATTGTTTATGGTTCATTGAACAAGCATGGGAAACAGTGTTTACACCCTTTACAATTAAGATCTGTGAAGTCATTTGGATTTTTCACGAATTCTCTTTGAAAGACAGGGTCCTGAAAAAGGGATGTTTCTTTTTTTGCTGAGTTTATATATATATTTTTTAATCCATTGGTAGCTGATTAGTAAGCTATTGCATTAAAAATACACTTTACAATCTGCAATGTTTGAATTTCCAACTTTAATTACCGAATACGTAGGCTAATTACATTATTGCAGCCAGCCAGCAGTCTAACTGGCAGCACAGCGACACCATGTATAGCTTTGTGAAATGTTAGGCTTAAAATGAGAAAACGTAGACCAAATAGGCCTGCCAATATACATTTATCCATTAGCTGAAGCAAAGCTATAGGCTACGGTACATGTCCTGACACCACAGAAAGCCTATCATCGATTCGAAAGGCAGCCGCAAAGACATGGCGCAATTTCAGTGCCATGGACAGCGATCATAGTCTATACTTTGTGAGTGGATGTCTGGTTAATGCATAAAAAAAAATATTTTAGGGAGGGAAGGGGGAGGGGGCATAGCAGTGGGAATTAGGGGTGCTACTTCCCGCAGCTGATCAGTTGAAATAATTTTGCCAAAATTATATAACAAATATACCCCCAAGACATGCAAACTGTTACAAATTCTCTGCCGGTGACTGTCATCAGCACGTCACAAACTTGAGCCCCACAACCGGAGCTTGAGAGTCTAGAGGGTACCGTAAACCTGCCTCTCAAACTCTCTCTGACCTTTGCGCTGATAGGTTGCTAGGGAGGTTACTAGGGGGCTGGAAATCTGCCCATCCTCTTGACTCTGCAGGTCACACAATACTTGCAGTCTCCCTCAAGCAGTGGCAGAGAGCAACATCTCTGTCTCTGCCCATCAACCACTGGACTCACTCATATCTCTGGACTTACATTTATATTTACATTTACGTCATTTAGCAGACGCTCTTATCCAGAGCGACTTACAGTTAGTGCATACATTATTCTTTTTTATTTTCATACTGGCCCCCCGTGGGAATCGAACCCACAACCCTGGCGTTGCAAACGCCATGCTCTACCAACTGAGCTACCTCCCTGCCGGCCATTCCCTCCCCTACCCTGGACGACGATGGGCCAATTGTGCGCCGCCCCATTGGTCTCCCGGTTGCGGCCGGCTACAGCAGAGCCTGGGGAAGGAGTGGGTGCCCAAAGTGAGTTGTGTGACATTTGTATATTGTTCTGCATAGTTAGTTACTACTATTGCTGATTGCATGTTGCCCCTCAGTTTACTGTGCTGTGTAATACTATACAGGTGACATATGCAATCTATACTGTCCTTACTGCTAGATTCTGTTTCTGTGCCTTTGGGTGTATTCATATTTTTTTTTCACCTTTATTTAACCAGGTAAGCCAGTTGAGAACAAGTTCTCATTTACAACAGCAACCTGGCCAAGATAAAGCAAAGCAGTGCGATAAAAACAACAACAACACAGAGTTACATATGGAATAAACAAAGTGTGCAGTCAATAACACAACAGAAAATATATATACAGTGTGTGCAAATGTAGTAAGTTATGGAGGTAAGGCAGTAAATAGGGCATAGTGCAAAATAATGACAATTATAATTTAGTATTAACACTGGAGTGATAGATGTGCAGAAGATGATGTGCAAATACAGATACTGGGGTGCAAATGAGCAAAATAAATAATGTAAATAACAATATGGGGATGAGGTAGTTGGGTGGGCTAATTACAGATGGGCTGTGTACAGGTGCCGTGATCGGTAAGCTGCTCTGACAACTGATGCTTAAAGATAGTGAGGGAGATAAGTGTCTCCAGCTTCAGAGATTTTTGCAGTTAGTTTCAGTCATTTGCAGCAGAGAACTGGAAGGAATGGCGGCCAAAGGAGGTGTTGGCTTTGGGGATGACCAGTGAGAGATACCTGCTGGTGCGCATACTACGAGTGGGTGTTGCTATGGTGACCGATGAGCTAAAATAAGGCGGGGATTTGCCTAGAAGTGATTTATAGATGACCTGGATCCAGTGGGTTTGGCGACGAATATGTAGTGAGGGCCAGCCAACGAGAGCGTACAGGTCACAATGGTGGGTAGTACATGGGGCTTTGGTGACAAAACGGATGGCACTGTGATAGACTACATCCAATTTGCTGAGTAGAGTGTTGGAAGCTATTTTGTAAATGACATTGCCGAAGTCAACGATCGGTAGGATAGTCAGTTTTACAAGGGCATGTTTAGCAGCATGAGTGAAGGAGGCTTTGTTGCAAAATAGGAAGCCGATTCTAGATTTAACTTTGGATTGGAGATGCTTAATGTGAGTCTGGAAGGAGAGTTTACAGTCTAACCAGGCACCTAGGTATTTGTAGTTGTCCACATATTCTAAGTCAGAGCTGTCGAGAGTAGTGATTCTAGTCAGGCAGGCGGGTGCAAGCAGCATTTGATTGAAGAGCATGCATTTAGTTTTACTAGCGTTTAAGAGCAGTTGGAGGCCACAGAAGGAGTGTTGTATGGCATTGAAGCTCGTTTGGAGGTTTGTTAACACAGTGTCCAATGAAGGGCCAGATGTATACAAAATGGTGTCGTCTGCGTAGAGGTGGATCTGAGACTCACCAGCAGCAAGAGCGACATCATTGATATACACAGAGAATAGAGTCGGCCCGAGAATTGAACCCTGTGGCACCCCCATAGAGACTGCCAGAGGTCCAGACAGCAGGCCCTCCGATTTGACACATTGGACTCTATCTGAGAAGTAGTTGGTGAACCAGGCGAGGCAGTCATTTGAGAAACCAAGGCTATTTAGTCTGCCAATAAGAATGTGGTGATTGACTGAGTCAAAAGCCTTGGCCAGGTCAATGAAGACAGCTGCACAGTACTGTCTTTTATCGATCACGGTTATTATATCATTTAGGACCTTGAGCGTGGCTGAGGTACACCCATGAACAGCTCGGAAACCAGATTGCATAGCGAAGAAGGTACGGTGGGATTCTAAATGGTCGATGATCTGTTTGTTAACTTGGCTTTCAAATACTTTCGAAAGGCAGGGCAGGATGGATATAGGTCTGTAACAGTTCATTTGGTATGTATGTATTCATTAACTCTGTTTCTGTCCTTTACAGAACCACTACCATTCCCACTGTTCATCCCCATGTTCATCTTCCTCAGTGTGTTTAAATAAAGTTCCCGTGTGTCAACTCTCGGGCTGCTTTATTCCCCTCTAACCGGGGCCGGTGTCAGTGAGTCACAGACCAGTATAATACGTAGAGCCAGGTCGCTCTCTTTCACTAACCTCTCACCATTACCAATAACATAGGAGGTTAGCATGTCTTGGGGGTATGATATTTGACCCTCTGTAACTTTCTCACTCATCATTATTCACGATTCATTCAGGATTATCTGCCTTCATGGTAGCATCCACATTAATGTAGAAGTGTTTAGAAACATATTCTATTCTTGTTCAAAATACATATGACTCCAAAATGACACAATACATTCCTGTCCATTAATTTATATTGGGCCCAAAATAATCTGAAACACAACTAAAGCAAACTGGAAATGCATCCAACAAGTTTGTAGAGTCACAAGCTTGATGTAGTCATTGTGTGCTAGGAATATGGACCAAATAGTAAACTTTTTCGGGTGTCCCCATAGGAGAACCCTTTATGATTTCAGTTACAGTCGTGGTCAAAAGTTTTGAGAATGATACAAATACTAATTTTCACGAAGTCTGCTGCCTCAGTTTTGATGATGGCAATTTGCATATACTCCAGAATGTCATGAAGAGTGATCAGATGAATTGCAATGAATTGCAAAGTCCCTCTTTGCCATGAAAATGAACTTAATCCCCAAAAACATTTCCACTGCATTTCAGCCCTGCCACAAAAGGACCAGCTGCCATCATGTCAGTGATTCTCTCGTTAACACAGGTGAGAGTGTTGACGAGGACAAGGCTGGAGATCACTCTGTCATGCTGATTGAGTTAGAATAACAGACTGGAAGCTTTAAAAGGAGGGTGGTGCTTGAAATGATTGTTCTTCCTCTGTTAACCATGGTTACCTGCAAGGAAACACGTGCCGTCATCATTGCTTTGCACAAAAAGGGCTTCACAGGCAAGGATATTGCTGCTAGTAAGATTGCACCTAAATCAACCATTTTTCGGATCATCAAGAACTTCAAGGAGAGAGGTTCAATTGTTGTGAAGAAGGCGTCAGGGCGCCCAAGAAAGTCCAGCAAGCGCCAGCACCATCTCCTAAAGTTGAGTCAGCTGCAGGATCGGGGCACCACCAATGAAGAGCTTGCTCAGGAATGGCAGCAGGCAGGTGTGAGTGCATCTGCACGCATAGTGAGGCGAAGACTTTTGTAGGATGGCCTGGTGTCAAGAAGGGCAGCAAAGAAGCCACTTATCTCCAGGAAAAACATCAGGGACAGACTGATATTCTGCAAAAGGTACAGGGATTGGACTGCTGAGGACTGGGGTAAAGTCATTTTCTCTGATTAATCCCCTTTCCGATTGTTTGGGGCATCCGGAAAAAAGCTTGTCCGGAGAAGGCAAGGTGAGCGCTGCCATCAGTCCTGTGTCATGCCAACAGTAAAGCATCCTGAGACCATTCATGTGTGGGGTTGCTTCTCAGCCAAGGGAGTGGTCTCACTCACAATTTTGCCTAAGAACACAGCCATGAATAAAGAATGGTACCAACACATCCTCCGAGAGCAACTTCTCCCAACCATCCAATAACAGTTTGGTGACGAACAATCCCTTTTCCAGCATGATGGAGCACCTTGCCATAAGGCAAAGGTGATAACTAAGTGGCTCGGGGAACAAAACATCAACATTTTGGGTCCATGGCCAGGAAACTCCCCAGACCTTAATTCCATTGAGAACTTGTGGTCGATCCTCAAGAGGCGGGTGGACAAACAAAAACCCACAAATTCTGACAAACTCCAAGCATTGATTTTGCAAGAATGGGCTGCCATCAGTCAGGATGTGGCCCAGAAGTTTATTGACAGCATGCCAGGGCGGATTGCAGAGGTCTTGAAAAAGACTCTTTGCATAAACTTAATGTAATTGTCAATAAAAGCCTTTGACACTTATGGAATGCTTGTAATTATATTTAAGTATACCATAGTAACATCTGACAAAAATATCTCATAACACTGAAGCAGCGAACTTTGTGAGGACCAGTACTTGTGTCATTCTCAAAACTTTTGACCACAACTGTAGAACCCTTTTGGGTTCCATGTAGAACCCTCTGTGGAAAGGGTTCTTCATGGGACCCAAAAGGGTTCTACCTGGAACCAAAAGGGTTATTCAAAGGGTTCTCCTATGGGGACAGCCGCAGAACCATTTTAGGTTCTAGATAACACTTTTTTGTTCTAAGAGTGTATCAGTATAAAATAAAATGTCCACATTGTTTTGAGCATACAATATAGCTCAATATTTAAATTATTTATTTTATGCAGTCATTATTGCTCATCTTTATCAAGGGTGTCAATAATTCCAAACTCCGACTTTGCGGGGGTCCAGAGAAACTGCGTTCCGCTAAAGGGATTACTAATAACTTCTCTCTGTGTGGAAATTAGGAGACCTGTAGTCTCAAGTGTGTCTGATAAATGCATCACCGGGGGCACACTGCCTGCCAGCCAGGACATTACAGCAACCGGTGCCACAGGAATCCCAAGAAGATCATCAAGGACCCTACCATCTAACCCTACACTCACTTAAAAACCCATCACCCTACTCCCATATTTAAATCTATCTCGTCCAACCTCAGGCCAACAACCTGAAAGGACGGGACACCACCACTCAACAAACCCTGTAACTCTTCTGACGTCAAATCTCGTTCCCCCAAATACCTCTCTGCAGCTGCCACCACAACCTCAATTTTCTGTGACTTACAGTTGATAACCATTGCTAAAAACGCTAAACATCCAATCTTACTGAAGCATATATCACTTGTTGGTTTATCCCTCTGTACTGGTACAGATCTACTACTCACACCACTCCTCTCAGGATCCCTCCCCCTTGACCCATCTTCCTCTACTTCACTGCCTCAGCATATGACAACTTCTGCACTACTCTAACCCTGGAAACCTCAACCTGCTTCTCTCGCACCAGACATATCTGATCCCCAGCCCCATGGGCACCCCTACAAATAACACATACCACTACTTTCCCCAATGCTACACATTCCTTTGTCTCATCCCCTTCTGCATACTTCTCACACCGAGGAACCTCCTTCCTACACACTGCTGCCACATGCCCATAAGCTTGACACCTGTAACAACATAATGTATTTGGCACAAAAGCTCGTACAGGATAACTTATATATCCTAACATCACTTTGTCGGGCAAAGGCTCAACATCAAAACTCAAAAGAACACACAACGACTCTTCTGTTTCAACCCTCACATCACCCTGTCAGTGTCGCGCCAAACGACAAGCATCACAAACACCGGAAATCTTCCCCTTCAGTTGGTAAACTGTCACATTTACTGTTACCCCAGTAATCATTCCTTTCAATGGCGCCCTTTTCTTGAGAGCAAATCAATTCACATCTCTTGTTTCCATTCGTTTAACGTGGAGCGCCTGCTCCCTCTGACCAGCGGAAACACAAAAGATGATCACCAGACCACTTCTGGTTACCCTCACCGATTCTATAGCACCCAACTCTGTTTTCACCCACCCTGAAACCACAAATGGATCAGCCAAAAGGTAAGGGTCCACTTTTTCAAGAAATGTCACTCCTACCGTCACAGACTCATCTTTATCCTGACCCTCGGTGCAAGCATCGGGCTCCGAGAACTTCGCCACACCTAACACTTCCGATACCTTGCCCTCACTCACTTCCATTTCTCCTCCTGTCTTCAATCCGGCATACAGCTCACTCTGCTTACACTTTCTACCATTCTTCTTTAACAAACCATCTCCCTTTTTTCCGCCATTTTTAACCGATTCAAGGTCACCTTCTTCCTTCCTCTCTTCGACACTCCTCTGCATCTCCTTTCCCCTCCATTCCTCCTCCGTATTCCAAGTATACGTCTCCTTATGATAATACTGCACTTCTCCTGACATACAGTACATCTCGTTCTTGCCCTCTCAAGGGACGCCATTTTCCCCAGGGCTAATCCTTTCTCCTCAATCATTCTGGATGTGTACTGGGAGTCTGAGAACTTCAAGGTTGCCTTCAGCTGAACTTGCAAAGAGAGGGGGTTGACACTAAGCGCGTTCTTTAGATTTACTCTCAGCACCTATCTCTCTCCTCTCGCGCTTTATCAGCTCCACTTAATAAAGTAGCTTAAAAAGCAGTAGCGGTGCGTGGGTAAAATTTGAAGGAAAATTATGAAACACAGAGATAAAATATTTTATATTTTTTGGGGAAGCCTGGCTTCCCTTGGCATCCATGAATTCACACCACTGTTAAATGACTTTTCTGCTGCTTCCCTCACTCGGATCGGTTTTGACCGGGTCTGGATCCGACCACATCTATCCAGAACGGGTCTAGTTGTCCTGGGGTCCATTCGGAAAACAGGTCTCTATATTTTTTTACATTAATTTATGCATATTGGATCAAGGTGGGAAAGCCCTAGGTCCATTTCGGGAACAAGGTCCAACTTTTTTGACCCGCAAAGACCTCTAGTCTGTATCCTCCTAATTGGTGTTTTTTTTTTTTTTTTAAGAAACTAAATATGCATCTCTGCATAAATCTGGGTAAAAGATTGAAAAGAATGTGAGTCTTATTCAGTACATTTAGTTGCCAGCAGGTACTTAAGATAGTTAAGTATTGTTCACATTGCAGGCCTTAATCCTCAAATCAGTTTTGTTTTTCAAATCCGTTTTGGAATACTGACTATCCAAACAGCAAGTTACAAGTGACCAAATCGGATGTTGTGTGTTCAGACAGCAGTGATTTGTTGACATGGATGTGCTAGTTGTCATAGTGGTGTAGGCTGATTGGTGGTGGTGCTCATGTTTCCTGTCACTCGGAAGTTATGTAGCAAGCTAAGGTGGCAACAATGCCTGCCATGGACGTTTCCCAGTTGCTTTGAATGTTCAAAATCATAGTGTAAGAACACGTTTAAAGCCTCAAAGGATAAGATTATCCAACTTTCAAGTCCTTTTTTTTTGCTAGCCAAAGCAGTCATCTAGCTAGCTAGGTAGTTGTTTAGTTTTCTAGCATATTCACTCATTTGTTTGTAAACAATTAACAAGCTAGTTATCTAGCACATGTTCTTGTCAAACTGTCAACAGAGTAGCTAGCAAGCAACAAGTTATGGCAAATAACAGATTTGACCATTCAGACACAAGTCGCATGGCCAGGAATCAAATTTGTATCTGACTTCAAACCACCTACGAAGGTGGCTTGAAATATCCGATTCCATGTGCTTTTTGGCTTTTCAGACTGCAGGAAAATTGGATTTGAGTCACTTCAAACTGCCAATCTGAACAAGGCTTTAGAAAAGCTAGCTTCTCTAATTGGATTGATAGCCTGAAATGGCTTCTTGGTAGCTAGTTATGACGTTGGGAACCTATCTGGACTAGCTAAAGCCAACTTCAATTTCAAATGATCGGTGGCTAGTAGTACTACAGAGAAACAACACACACATATATATATATATATATATTTTTTTTAACAGGGGAAATCTGAGGGGGCACGTGCCACTGTGTCCTCTATGGGCATGACACCTCTGTCCTGGACAGTTTATTTTTTGTGTTTATAGATGTGGGCTCATATCCAGGCCAAGGGTCACTATATAGGTAGTATGATTTAAGCCTCAACACTTTGGCTGCATTTAGACAGGCAGTCTCAATTCTGATATTTTTTCACTAATTGGTCTTTTGATCAATCAAATCAGCTCTGAAAAAGAGCCGATGTGAAACACAGCAATTGTGATCATAACAAGCCTATTTCTCTAGCGCTGTCCTCTCACGTCTGACTTTATCGTAGCCTGGGATGTATTCCCTAGGAACTAAACAGAACCAAACAGAATGAAACCTGAATTTGTCAAATAAAAACGCTAGTTTTCGTTGCAAAACGAAACTGTGTGGACTAATGATTACACCCCGTAGTACAGGTTCCCTCTCTCCTTGCCAACCGTCAATAAACCCCACTGAAGAATAAGTTCCCTCTCTCGCTATTGCCTGCAGCTGTTGCTCATTTCGCAATAGTCCCGCCCATGCTGTGTTACGCTCCGGTCCACTTAGCCAAGGAGTTATTGTGATTTAGTTGGTTTTCTACTGTCACTAAAGAAGGCTCGTCACAGGTAAGGGGACATTTTAACTTTTTCTACGTTTAAGTTTCTGTTGTGAGAAGGGAGGAGAGAGTTCTCAGAGTAGTGACTTGCTGTTTCTGTGAGGGTGATAATGGTAGTCATGACTTGTTACTGAGCATAATGTATCAACTTTAACAAATACCATGAAAAGTGTACAGCTTTTTTTCTTAGGATTTATTCAGACTTTTAGGAGAACGAAAAAAAGATAGGAAATAAATCAAATCAAAAGGGGGAGAGAAGTGTTTTATCATTATTAAACTGAATTGAACAAAAGGTGATAGCACAGCCAAGTTTATACAATCAATATTCTTTAAGACCTTTTAAGGGAAAGTATTCTCCACTAAATGTCAAAGTTTTCACAGATGTGTTGAACAGGGCTAATCTGAAGATCTAGGTGGTCCTTCCATTTCCTGGTCATCTATCTTCAAACAAACACTGAAGAATAAGTCAGGACAAGTAAATCAGTTACATTTTAATGACATCTGTCTTACAGTAGTTTAGTTTGATACATTTTTACTGATGTATTCATTGCCTTTTGGTATGTTTCAAAGACTTACACTACACTGCTTTGACAACACAAACTAGGTCCAGGATAGCTCTCTGCATTCTGCCTTCTCCCTACAGTTTTCAGCCATTAGCCTCGCCCACGATTGGCTGATGTGAACTACAATCCCGCCGCTGTGTTTTAACATTTAGAAACGTTGATAAGCATCGCTTGCGATATGGCTTTGGAAATATATGGCCATTATCTTTTATCAGCCAGAAAGAATCCTTCAAATAAAAAATACTTACAGTTTTGCACACATCCATACTGCTATGGGCGCCTCCATCCGACGAAACTACACTTCCACTACACTTCCTGAGTTAAGCGCACAGGTGTTCGGAGCATGCTAGATGGCTAACTCAGAGGGGGTGTAGATGTCTCCCACACTAATTCCGGAGGTGGTTGCCTCTTGTCTTCTGTCTGTTTTCCGTAAAACAAGCGCTGTAACCTGGAGATATGGCTGTAACAGATGACTCATCTTTGTATCTGTTCCTTTATAGTGTGACAGCATGGGTAGCGCCATTGAGACTATCTCCATTTTTAAGTACATTTACATTTACATTTTAGTCATTTAGCAGACGCTCTTATCCAGAGCGACTTACAGTTAGTGAATACATTTTTTTTTTTTTTATACTGGCCCCCCGTGGGAATCGAACCCACAACCCTGGCGTTGCAAACGCCATGCTCTATCAACTGAGCTACATCCCTGCCGGCCATTCCCTCCCCTACCCTGGACGACGCTGGGCCAATTGTGCGCCGCCCATGAGTCTCCCGGTCGCGGCCGGCTGCGACAGAGCCTGGATTCGAACCAGGATCTCTAGTGGCACAGTTGTCAATTTTCTTCACAATTGCCTGATCCCTCCTGGTGACTTGATTGGACATGACTCCAACAGGGTCACCAGGAGGGATTAGCCAATGAAGTTGGAAGTCCCGCCCAGTTGCCTAATTAAAAATGGTAGAAGCTCCCAATGTCGCTGTCCATGCTAAAACGGCCTTTTGGCCACTAGAGGACTCTATCATTCTCTATGCTCCCAAACCAACTCCGGAGGTAGTGTGGGAGTCATCTACACCACATTACCCCCCCCCCCCCAAACTGAAAATGAATGGCTTTTCTATTATACGTTTGTGAATCGTTGCATTGATCAAGTGTGCAACACTGTGCAATATGGTTTAGATGAGAAGCTCCTGTATAGTTTCAATTGCTATCTTTGTTTTGTTAGTCCACATACTAT
Organism: Coregonus clupeaformis; assembly: GCF_020615455.1. Taxonomy (NCBI): domain Eukaryota; kingdom Metazoa; phylum Chordata; class Actinopteri; order Salmoniformes; family Salmonidae; genus Coregonus; species Coregonus clupeaformis. The sequence continues at coordinate 41,528,722 of NC_059222.1, read as the reverse complement.
GGTATGTTTGGTATGCTAATAGCTGCGCTCCCACATGAAGCAGGAATGTGGCTTTGGCCACAACATATCCAAGGCTAGTGTAAATAGACGTTTTAAGCTGATGTTCTATCTATCTCACTAGACATACTGTATTTTATTCATGTAAATCTGAGCAGAACAGAATAAAGTGCCTGGGGCCATGTTTTCCACCCAGCGATGTGTTTACCATGTCATTGTAGTCAGAGGGAGGTGAGAATGGAGGAGTTCATGGTCTCATAGAGGGGCTAATGTCTTGATTCTACCAGAGTAACTGTTGAGATTCAAAACGTTCCTTATGGTTAGTCACAGACTTGACTGCGCCCCAAAAACCCTTTACTCTGTAGAGTCCACTACTTTTGACCAGAGCCATTTGGGACGGAGACATTTCCTCAGAGGAGTGATGTGATTCTGGTTTCCTGGTGTTGCCATTGCTTGTCACAAGTCGGTCATCATGACCCTCTTCTTCTTATCTGGTTCTGGGTTGAGCAGAGTGGTCGGAGATGGTACATTTGGCAGTTACTCTGCCATCACTGTGTTGTAGTCCCCTGTAGCTCAGTTGGTAGAGCATGGCGCTTGCAACGCCAGGGTTGTGGGTTCGTTTCCCACGGGGGGGCCAGTATGAAAATGTATGCACTTACTAACTGTAAGTCGCTCTGGATAAGAGCGTCTGCTAAATGACGTAAATGTAAAACATGTTATGGAAGGATGAGGGCTTGGCCTGTTCAGTTTCAGTTCCTGTAGCATGATTCATTCCTGTACCAGTGGCAATAAACAGGCCAAAGTAAATACCCAATCCATCTGCCCCTATAATAGAAGAGGGATATGAAAGGATGCAGAGATGGTGACCCTGTATTTTGTGGACAGAGGATTAATTAAAAAGGGATTATTGGGAGCAGATCTGTTGACATGGTGAGGTAAAGTTTCCCCTCTGCTCTCACTCATTTCTCTCTGTCCGTCTCCCCTGTTGCTCTCTCTCTCGCTCCCACGTCTCTCTCCAGACTGTCACGTGGTAAGAGAGGCCCCGGAGCAGTGTGAACCTCTGGATTCATTTACAGGCAACTCCAGCCCTCGTCTCTTTTACCCGTTGCTCCCCTGAAAACCCAAACGTCCTCCTCAGAAGGACATCAGCTACTCCCCCATGTTCCTCCTCTGTGGAGGGCAGGGGGCACACACGCAGACGGCTGCCCAGGCTCTGGGCCATGATGACGGGCATAGGGCTCCAGAGGAGGCTTTGGCTGTGCTTCCTGGGTGTCAGCTTCCTGCCAGTCATCTACATCATCTTTCTGAGCCTTGAGCTCACCATGCCCTGGCGCATGGTCGACCTGAACCTGGCGCAATTCCCTGGTATTGGGTACACACGGGAACCAAACAGGTAAACAAACAACGATGCAACAATCGAAAACTCTGGTGGGGAAAATGTAACACTACTAACCATGTTTCCATTCACAGTTTTTATGTCAGTAAAGTCATACCGTATAAAAAATAAATCACGACAGCTGTGACAGAAACAGGAACTTTCGGTACAATTTTTATAAATGCTGACAGATCATTTGTTCATTTGACATGGTGGGATCTTTTTGTGTCTGTAAAATTAATTATGAGAGAATTTAAGAACCATCATATGGAAATTTGGGACAACATGCAGTTGATTAGGCTACAGATTAAATAATTTATGATGAACTTCACAGGGTGGTGAAAGTGCACGACCTTAATGCTCCTTTCCAATAAATATCGAGGGTCTTATTCTGGTGACATGATCGACGCTTGACTGCCGTTTGACAAATTTAAAATATTCTCTGGAAAAATAATTTATTGAATGCATTAACAGACATTGACGTAACCAAACAAACATTGTAGATTAGGAATTAATAGTACATGTACTACTGGTGATCTATGTAATGGGGAATTGATACACTAACAATCAAACGCAAACAATTCGCACAATGAAATTATGAAACAATGACTGTGCACCAATTGGCGGGAGAGGGCGCATTCTGGAGAGAGACGTGCGTGCATTGTGCAGCCACACCCCCTTCTTCTTGGACTGTGCCATCCCCGCGGCCTCCATAAGGATTAATCTTGGCCTCCACAATGGATTAGTTCACTGAGATGGGCGCAAATAAGACGGGTGTCTCGTGTGCCATAAAAAATATATACATATTTGCTACTGCTCTACCAAAAAAATTAGGTCGACCAACAGCCTATCGACCAAACAATCAACCAGTTGAATAATTGGGGTCAGCCCTAATCCAGATACAACCACAAATTAGCCTGGAAGAAGGGAAACACTAAAGCAGAAGTTGTAGGTTTGTGTAAAGCATAAATTCAATAGTGGTGAAATCTGACAACCCTTTACAATGACTAGGCTCAACCCTAGATAATGTTTAGAAAGCTATTTTAGGTTAATCTTCTCTGTTCAATCTGGGTCACACCACCCAGTCATTACCATAGTTGACAGAGCGTGTGCTGTTTCTGCCGAGTCAGATACAGAGAGATACAGGCATCAACAGAATCAGCCTCTTGTCTCAGACACATTTCCGCTCTTACTGAGGACCTTTGTTTGTGTTCGAGGAAGATGTGAGTTTTCCACAATTGGGTAGCTTGACATTGTGCACTTGAGAGAGAGATTTTCTATGACACTGAACTGAAAGGCATAATTTACACATTTTACATTACCCAGGACAGTCAAGGTTATATACATTTCAGCTCTGTGTGTCTTGTTTGACCATTTTTGTTTTCTCTTGCCAGGTTTCATGACTCTGAAGACCCTCTTGTTGACAAAACACTGTCAGCTGGTAGTGATGGCCAGCACACCAGGACCACACCACCAACACCTTTAAGTTTAAAGGTGCAGTCCACATCCCCTGCCCGAGTCAGATCCTCAACAGAACCTGGACCCAGGACTACCAAGGGCCCTGATCTTAAAGGTGCTCTCCTGACCAAGTCACCCAAACCAACAGAGCCACCCTTCATTGGTGACAGCTACTACAGTGAAGATGCCCCACCTCGAACAGTGAGTTGAACTTCCCCTTTCTGCACTCTTCCTGTTCTTTTACTTGATGTTTGTTGTGATTGCTGTCTACTTCAGAGACCTTAGAAGGCCTGTGGTCTACTTGTGGTCCTCTGTAGCTCAATTGGTATAGCATGGTGCTTGTAACGCCAGGGTAGTGGGTTCGTTCCCTGGGACCACCCATACGTAAAAATTGATGCACACATGACTGTAAGTCGCTTTGGATAAAAGCGTCTGCTAAATGGCGTATTATTATTATTACTTGCAGTCAATGCCGACTGATTTGGAGAAAGGGCTGAGGGTTGTACTTTCAGACACGTGGGGGGCTGTGCATGGAGGCACTTTAAAAATAATGCCCCACTCTGCTACAAAATAAGGACTATGGATATTTGTAAACTCAGTCAGATGACATGGGTGATACTCTTGTTAACCACCAGATTACACAAACCAAAAGGTAATCAAAGTGTAATTCATACAGCCATTTGATATGCTCTGGACCATCTTAAGCCATCTCAATATTACCTTGTGTGGAAATCAGCCCAGTTCTATAATTACCTTCATGTAACTATAGGTCTGCACGGTAAAATTACACAATTTCAGTTTTCATCTTCTTTCTGATGTTGATGAATGACTTCATGTTCTATAAGGACGTGGGTTGGTGTTTGCGTGTGTGTGATGTCTAGTTCGATGAATGCCAGTGAAAACGGGCTGTTTTTTTTTGTTTTTTTTGCCCGTGTACCATGATGAATATATTCCAGGTCTCCCAGACTGTTCTCTTGCTCGACCCTCTTTGTCAACACCATAGAATAATGTTTATGGGCTCCCGAGTGGCGCAGCGGTCTAAGGCACTGCATCTGTGATTGAGGCGTCACTACAGACCCCCTGGTTCGATTCCAGGCTGTATAACAACCGGCCGTGATTGGGAGTCCCATAGGGCGGCGCACAATTGGCCCAGCGTCGTCTGGGTTTGGCCGGTTTTAGGCCGTCATTGTAAATAAGAATTTGTTCTTAACTGACTTGCCTAGTTAAATAAAATGTTGTAGTGTCATCACATGGTCTACCAAGACAAGGAAATAAAAAAAAATGTCTTTCCTCATGTCGTGACGTGACTTTCATTAATCTGATGACTGTTATTTATCAAATCAACCAACTGTTTAATTGTCACTTGATTAAATGAATCATGTAACGATTAACTCATTAGGAATTTGGGGCACCACGGAAGAAGTTGTTTAATGAGTTACCATCTCACAAATTAAACTCTTAGATAGAAGATATATCTATCGATAACAATCACTTATTAAATCGTTACCTCTTATCAGTCTCATTCTGAACGTCGCATAATCCTTGAACCTGCAAGAATTGATGAATCAGCAATAGACAAATTAGCTTAATAATAACACAGAAAACATAAACACACACACACGGTATAGGTTATTGATTACTAACGTAATACAATGAAAACTGGTCCCTAGTGGACTAACAGCATGACTGCTGGGTTAGGGGAAGGAGGGGTCAATAGAAAGAGAGTGAAAGGGAGAGACAGAGATTCAACTTATCGTTGTTACATTTGGAAACCACCGCTCGTTCGGATAACAAATGCAATGCATATTTATGCGTAGCTGTCCTTGATCGTCGTCTCTCTGTTGAACCACTTTCTCAAAAACGGTTTGAGTGTCCTATCCCACTTTGGTGAGACTCGGCTTGTCTTCGAATGGCGTGTTCGTTAGAATAGGTACTTCAGATGTACCAACAGTTGTCTGAGACGGGATTGTCCTTCCCAACTCGTGTAGTCTAGAACTTTCACTAAAATACTTTACATTCCAGCTGCAGACTGGTAATGTGAGTTTCTGCTTCTTGTGTAGAGATTGAGAGTTTCAGAGTTTCTCACCATTTCATATACTCCTGAGTGGCGCAGTGGTCTAAGGCAGTGCTAACTGTGCCACTAGAGATCCTGGTTCGAATCCAGGCTCTGTCGCAGCCGGCCGGGACCGGGAGACTCATGGGCGGCGCACAATTGGCCCAGCGTCGTCCAGGGTAGGGGAGGGAATGGCCGGCAGGGATGTAGCTCAGTTGATAGAGCATGGCGTTTTGCAACGCCAGGGTTGTGGGTTCGATTCCCACGGGGGGCCAGTATAAAAGAATAAAAATGTATTCACTAACTGTAAGTCGCTCTGGATAAGAGCGTCTGCTAAATGACTAAAATGTAAATGTAAAATTTCAAACGTGTGGACTAACGTCTCACGTTCTTAGAGTGTCAACCATTTGTAACGTTCAGCTCCCGCTGCACGTCTGCTGGTCTTTCTGGTCAAACCATTTTTAAGCCGTGTAGCCACAGCTCCACACTTCCTGGTCTGCTGGTCCAAAGTTCTAACCATTTTAAATGTGCAGTCTCCACTCCATGTTTTCTGGTCTAATGTAAATTTAGTTACCAAGGCTTTTATCCTCGGGTAAAAAGGGGGTGTTCCATTACGCCGACACAATTCTGGGCTCACTTGGGCATGGTTACTGACTGGGCAAAAGTTCTAATGAGAAAACGATTATCTCATTAGAAGGCTAAAATCACACTGCTGTCGTAACCAAAATACTCAATCATATATTTGATACAACATTTAGATGTAAACTTGACAAGTAAAATATGTACACTTTCGACGTTAGTTATTTCTTGATACCATCCTTAATGGCATCACAAAATAATAAACAATATGACCATGATTATTCTTTAGATCCCCACTGACCATTCCAACTATTTGGTTGTCAGAAATTAACGTCAAAAGTTTTGACATTTGAACATTGAGTTTTTAGGTGGGCCACACTCTCTCTAGACAAAGGTATTCCTTTGGTGGATACTGAAAGGCAGAGGGAGAGTTTCTCTCCTGCTTAAATTTACGTTAGATACAGGGCCGTAGCTAAATATGAGGGGAACCTTAAGCCATGTCCATATTACGTTGTGTGGAAATCAGCCCAGTTATATATTTAAGCAATAAGGCCTGAGGGGGGTGTGGTATATGGCCAATATACCACGGCTAAGGGCTGTTTTTTGGCGCAACGCAGTGCCTGGATACAGCCCTTAGCCGTGGTATATTTTCCATATACCACAAACCCCTGAGGTGCCTTATTGCTATTTTAAACTGGTTACCAACGTAATTAGAGCAGTACAAATAAATGTTTATAGTTTATGAAACTGCAGGTCTGCATGGTAAATTTACACCATTAGTTCAGTTTTCATCATGCTGATGTTGATGATTAACTTAGTGTTCTACAAGGACGTTGCGTGCGTGGGAGTGTGCTGGTGTTTTTTCCCATCTACCATGACGATGACAGGATATGAAGTCATATTCCAGGTCTCCCAGACTCTGTTCTCTTGCTCTACCCTCTTTATGTCATCACCATAGAATAATGTTGTAGCGTCATCACATGGTCCTCCGAGACAAATAAATTATAGTTTTAAATCTCCGTGCTGAGTTAATGTGTAGCGGCTAATTGTATAGCTAATAGGCTATGTGTTTGTAGATGGACTGAGGTGAACGAAGCTACAGCAACCAATGTGATAAAGGCTGGGGTCATTTCTGCTTGTTTTTGCTGTTCTCCAAATAGCATTTTAGAGTTAGAAATTGTATAGAAATGCAGTAAATGAGCTTCAACTTTCTGAACGGCATTCCCTCCAGGACTGTCCAGACGGTATTCGTAGCAGGGTGCCCCAGACAGACTTTGGGGTGAGGTATCTGGATAGGATCCCTGTGCTCCAGTGGGCCAAGCATGCCACTCCAGAACAGTACCAGCGCCTCAGACTGTACCCAGGGACTCACGGCTGGGCAAACCTCGACTATAACAGTAAGTACTTTCAATACGTGTTGACATGACTGTCGTTTCAATGCATTCCTTCACACCAAATATTTGTAGAAATGTGAGGACAAATCATGTTAACATTAATAGGTACACCGACAAATAATTTAGTTATACAACATTGGCTACAGGAAGAGAGACAGACAGTGCATGGTGTTAGTGTGGGTGACTGTCTTAACTACTGTGCCCAATGCTCCATGGTCATCTCAATAAAGATTTTATATGGCTTCAGAGATTGGACACACAACCCTTTATGGTCAGTCAATTGAGTACATCTGCACCTCTTCACAGATGCATGGGAATCTCTTATCAGCTCACATCATTATCTAGAAGAGTTCCATTGTTTTTTTTACCCCATAGACTTTACCCACGCCTAGCTGCAGGCCCCATCTGGTATTTCACAGCTATTGTGACAAGACACCGACAGTTGAGTGTAGCAGTCGTTCATTGGAAATTTGCATGAGGCAAAGATCTCTGGCAGAGAGCCATTGGTTGGCTCTCTTTTGAATATTGTTTTATTACATTGGAATACATTTATTGCCGCAGCTCTGGTATCGACCCTATCTGTTCTCAACACATCAGCCAACTGGCACATGTTTGATGACTGGGAGCGTCGTAGCAACGGCTCACAGTGTGTCCGCTGTGCCGTCGTGGGCAACGGAGGGATTCTGAAGGAATCGAAGAAAGGCCGGGATATTGACCGTCATGACTATGTCTTCAGGTAAGACGCCATCTTTGTCCTTGTTTAGTCTTGACCTCCTCAATAGCCTGCGGGGTTGGTTAGACCTTGTTAAGAGGTTCCTTGGAATGAGCATTACCATGTTAATGACGTTTACCTTCATCCTGTGTGTCATTCAGGATGTTCAAGGGCTCCTCAAGAGTGTTGAATGAAGCATGCGTCTGGTTTCTGTGGTTACCTGAGAGTCTGTGGTCATTGACAGTGTTCATGTTCCTTCATGCTGCTGTTGTCATTGACAGTGTTCCTTCCTATGTGTCCTGGGTTCTAATTGGTCATCACAGTGTTCCTGTGTTGTATAATAATTTTGGGGGGTGCTTATATTGACATTTGTTTGGTAAAAACAGTAGGATAAATACACATGTAGGTCAAGTCCATTCCATTCTCGCTTTTTTCTCCTTTTCTTTTAAGAGCTTTGTCACAACGGACCATGTAATGGAAATGTTTTTCTTTGTGCATATCTCAGCTCCCCCTGAGACACCCGCAGGGAGTGGGGTCACGGCCAGGGTCGCCATTGTACAGCGCCCCTGAAGCAATTAGGGTTAAGTGCCTTGCTCAAGGGCACAGCGACAGATTATTTTTCTCCACCTTGTCGGCTCCGATATTCGAACCAGCAACCTTTTTAATTGGTAATAGACAGTGTTCTGTTTCATGCTTCGGTTGTGACTCCAGGACCAACGGAGCTGTGATTAAAGGCTTTGAGCAGGATGTGGGCTCTAGAACGTCACTCTACACATTCTCCACCAACACCCTCCGTAACTCTATGAAGAACTACGCCGGAGCGGGCTACAGAGGACCACCGTTCTCTGAGGTGAGAACTTCTGTGATCAAATTTTATTTGTCACATGCGCCGAATACAACCTTACAGCGAAATGCGTACTTACAAGCCGTTAACCAACAATGCAGTTTTAAGAAAGAATACCCCCAAAAATATTTTTTAAAATAAAACATCACTCAATACTATATAAAATAATATGAATGATGATGGTGGTTCACGATGAAATTTACACACTGGGAATAAACCAATCCATCCATTCTTTAATTCATTGACAGACAAACTCTTAAGTGATTTTTTTTAATAGTCTGATCATGTTGTATTCCCCCCCCTCCCCTCACTTTCTCTCTCTTTTTATCCTGTAGGAGACAAGGTATGTCTTCCTGCCAGACCATGACAGGGATTATCTGCTAATGAAAGCAGCCGCCACACACACTCCAGCAGAGAGAGGACCAGAGAGGAGCAAAACGTAAGATATCAGATTGGTTCACATACATGGAGGCAGTTTTGATTTCATTCCCCACACAGCGTCTGTGGATTGCCATTGTAATTGAACACCCTCAATGTCCAAGTATTCCTTCTTTATTTACAAATGTGTGTTCTATACTGTTATCCATATTTGTTTCCTCATGCAGCTTGTGAAAATAAGCTACTTCTTTTTTTATTTTATTTTAAGGCCTCCCTCATACTTCGGAGGAAATGTGACCGTAGAGAAGTTTAAGATGTACCATCCAGATTTCATACGCTACATCAGAAACAGGTGTGTAAAAGAGGGGAAAATAAGTGTTGTCTTAGTACAAAGCACAATCTTTAGGATAGTTGTTGTGGCTATTCCGAATCACAGCTGAGCTCTGATTTCACACACCTGGACAAAGGTATTAAAAAAAAAAGATTATGAAGTCAAACTGTTTTGGGTGGGGAGCCACTTTATGACAGAGCGCACTTCCCACAATGACTAGCGGTCATCTGATGAGGTTGAGGTTCCAATAATATATGGAGTGTGTGTGTGTGAACATTTTTGAATTGAAATGGAACTGATCCCAACCCTGGTCGAGTGCCAGTGTCCGTTTTTATCTCCATATCGAATAATTTCAATTCATTACCTTATTGTGATTTTTGTTTCTTTTTGACCATTTTGAATTGAAAACCAAAATAGCTTCTGAGCAAAGAGCAATTTCTCAAGCAAGGATTTTGCTAGGAATGTCTGGGAGTGGTCTGAGTAGGGAGGGGAAAACTGAACTGTTATGTTTGGAACTCTCTTATTGGTCTAGTAACTAATTTACCGCCTGGTGATGTCACCAAGCAGGCAAAAACTCCATCCCACCAAAAGTATTTTCTCTAACACTATAAGGGCATTATTCTACTGTGACTGTTCGGGTGCGTACTGATGAGGACAGTGTTGTGTAGTGTTAGTTTTCCTCACAACAAGGAAAAGGTGGCAGCCACGTGTGGTCTGTCCAACACCTTTCCAACGAGTGCATTTTAGGACCGGATAAACTTAATTGTCCCTGAAGATAACATTTTCTTGGATACTATTTTAATGGGTTGTTTTTGAAGTAAATGTGTGGACCAGCAGTATTGTTAAATGTTTTTTGTTTTATGGAGTAGGTTCCTCCGGGCCCATGCCATGCAGACCAAATACAAGGACATCTACCGTCCATCAACAGGTGCTGTGATGCTGCTGGCTGCGGTGCACACCTGTGACCAGGTATGGTACGACCCACCGGTGACTAGCCATTTTAAACAATAACTGGTAAGCTTACAACTCTCTGGACATGACTGCACTGGCCTTCCAGTTGGACAGTATTTACTCTGACCCTGATAACCTTCAAAAGCCTTGTAAAACAGAAATACAAGTACAGGTAATTAATCATTGTTCTTGAGGCATGGAACACTTGACAACTAAAGACTGTGACTGCAAAACCCCCCCCGTTTCTCTCTCGTTCTTGCTCTCGTCTGTTGTTTGAAAACAGGTGAGCGCGTACGGCTTCATGACTCCAGACTATATGAACTACTCTGACCACTACTACGACAGCCAGTATCACCCAGTGGGTTTCTTCATCAACCATGACCTGAGGATGGAGATGACACTGTGGCAGCAGCTCCACCATGCAGGCCTCATCACACTCTACATGCGCCAGTGAACTCAGGAACTAACACACTCCGGGTTGCTATAGCAACGACCACCTCCTGTAAGATATTTTTATAGTCGCAAACTGTATGTATTACTGAACAAAAATATAAACGCAACATGTAAAGTGTTGGTTTCATCAGCTGAAATAAAATATCCCAGAAATGTTTAATAAGCACAAAAAGCTTTTTCTCTCATTGTGTGCACAAATTTGTTTACATCCCTGTTAGTGCGCATTTCTCCTTTGCCAAGATAATCCAGCCAGCTGACAGGTGTGGCATATCAAGAAGCTGATTAAACAGCATGATCATTACACAGGTGCACCTTGTGCTGGGGACAATAACAGTGTGGAATTGGCATGCTGACTGCAGGAATATCCACCATTGCTGTTGCCAGATAATTTAATGTTCATTTCTCTACCATAAGCCGCCTCCAACGTCATTTTAGAGAATTTGGCAGTACGTCTAACAGGCCTCACAACCGCAGACCACATGTAACCACGCCAACCCAGGACCTCCACCTCTGAGACTACTCATTCAAGGGATTTTCTTTATTTTTACTATTTTCTACCTTGTAGAATAATAGTGAAGACATCAACTATGAAATGACACATTTGGAATCATGTAGTAACCAAAAAAGTGTTAAACATTTTGAGAAAAATTTGAGATTCTTCAAATAGCCACGCTTTGCCTTGATGACAGCTTTGCACACTTGGCATTCTCTCAACCAGCTTCACCTGGAATGCTCAAATAAATCAGTGTCACCAGCAAAGCACCCCCACACCAGAACACCACCTCCTCCATGCTTTACAGTGGGAAATACACATGCAGAGATCATCCGTTCACCCACACTGCATCTCACAAAGACACAGCGGTTGGAACCAAATGTCTCCAATTTGGACTCCAGACCAAAGGAAACATTTCCACCGGTCTAATGCCTATTGCTCGTGTTTCTTGGCCCAAGCAGGTCTCTTATTGGTATCCTTTAGTAGTGGTTTCTTTGCAGCAATATGACCATGAAGGCCTGATTCACACAGTCCCCTCTGAACAGTTGATGTTGAGATGGGTCTGTTACTTGAACTCTGAAGCATTTATTTGGGCTGCAATTTCTGAGGCTGGTAACTCTAATGAACTTATCATCCGCAGCAGAGGTAAATCTGGGTCTTCCATTCCTGTGGCGGTCCTCATGAGAGCCAGTTTCATCATAGCGCTTGATGGTTTTTGCGACTGCACTTGAAGAAACGTTCAAAGTTCTTAATTTTCGGTATTGACTGACCTTCATGTCTTAAAGTAATGATGGACTGTAGTTTCTCTTTGCTTATTTGAGCTGTTCTTGCCAATATGGACTTGGTATTTTACCAAATAGGGCTATCTTCTGTATAACCCCCTACCTTGTCACAACACAACTGATTGGCTCAAACGCATTAATTCCACAAATTAAGTTTTAAGAAGGAACACCTGTTAATTGAAATGCATTCCAGGGGACAACCTCATGAAGCTGTGGTCCTCTGTAGCTCAGCTGGTAGAGCACGGCGCTTGTAACGCCAAGGTAGTGGGTTCGATCCCCGGGACCACCCATACACAAAAAAAAAAATTTATGCACGCATGACTGTAAGTCGCTTTGGATAAAAGCGTCTGCTAAATGGCATATTATTATTATATTATAAGCTGGTTGAGAGAATGCCAAGAGTATGCAAAGCTGTCAGCAAGGCAAAGGGTGGCTATTTGAAGAATCTCAAATATAAAATATATTTTGATTTGTTTAACACTTTTTTTGGTTACTACATGATTCCATATGTGGTATTTCATAGTTTTGATGTCTTCACGATTATTCTACAATGTAGAAAATAGTCAAAATGAAGAAAACATTGAATGAGTAGGTATTCTAAAACTTTTGACCGATAGTGTGTGTGTATATATATATATATATATATATATATATATATATATATATACATACATACATACATACATGGTCCTCTGTAGCTCAGCTGGTAGAGCACGGCGCTTGTAACGCCAAGGTATTGGGTTTGATCCCCGGGACCACCCATACACAAAAATGTATGCACACATGACTGTAAGTCGCTTTGGATAAAAGCGTCTGCTAAATGGCTTATTATTATTATTATTATTATTTATATATACACACACTACATGACCAACAGTATGTGGACACCTGCTCGTCGACCATCTCATTCCAAAATCATGGGCATTAATATGGAGTTGGTCCCCCCTTTGGTGCTATAACAGCCTCCACTCTTCTGGGAAGGATTTCCACTAGATGTTGGAACATTGCTGCGGGGACTTGCTTCCATTCAGCCACGAGCATTAGTGAGGTCGGGCACTGACGTTGGCCGATTAGGCCTGGCTCGCAGTCTGCATTCCAATTCATCCCAAAGGTGTTCGATGGGGTGGAGATCAGGGCTCTGTGCAGGCCAGTCAAGTTCTTCCACACTGATCTCGACAAAACATTTCTGTATGGACCTCGCTTTGTGCATGGGGGCATTGTCATGATGAAACAGGAAAGGGCCTTCCCCAAACTGTTGCCACAAAGTTGGAAGCACAGAATCGTCTAGAATGTCATTGTATGCTGTAGCGTTAAGATTTCCCTTCACTGGAACTAAGGGGCCTAGCCCGACCATGAAAAACAGACCCAGACCATTATTCCTCCCCTAACTTTACAGTTGGCACACTATGCGGTCGGGCAGGTAGCGTTCTCCTGGCATCCGCCAAACCCAGATACGTCCATCGGACTGGCAGATGGTGAAGCGTGATTCATCACTCCAGAAAAAGCTTTTCCACTGCTCCAGAGTCCAATGGCGCTTAGTGATCTTAGGCTTGTGTGCGGCTGCTCGGCCATGGAAACCCATTTCAGAAAGCTCCCGACGAACAGTTCTTAAAATAAATAAAAATATGCCATTTAGCAGACGCTTTTATCCAAAGCGACTTACAGTCATGCGTGCATACATTTTTTGTGTATGGGTGGTCCCGGGGATCGAACCCACTACCTTGGCGTTACAAGCGCCGTGCTCTACCAGCTGAGCTACAGAGGACCACCAGTTCTTGTGCTGACTTTGCTTCCGGAGGCAGTTTGGAACTCGGTAGCAACCGAGGACAGACTATTTTTACGCGCTATGCGCTTCGGCACTCGGCGGTCCTGTTCTGTGAGCTTGTGTGGCCTATCACTTCATGGCTGAGCCGTTGTTGCTGGTAGACGTTTCCACTTCACAATAACAGCACTTACAGTTGACCGGTGCGGCTCTAGCAGGGCATACATTTGACGAACTGACTTGTTAGAAAGGTGGCATCCTATGACGGTGGCATCCTATGAAGGCCATTTTACTGCCAATGTTTGTCTATGGAGGTTGCATGACTGTGTTCGATTTTATACGCCTGTCAGCAACGGGTGTGGCTGAAATAGCCGAATCCACTAACTTTAAGGGGTGTCCACATACTTTTGTATATATCCTGTATCTACATCTATGTGGTGCAAGATGGCAAGGAAAATAAACCGAAGTCACAACAGAATCTGGGATTTTTTTATTAATTTATTTTTAAAATATAAAACAATCATTAAACTTTTACAGTAAATGGTTCCTCTACAGATGACTCGCAATGTAGCAGAGTACTGTGAGAAGACATGGTACTCTTCTAGTTTTGATGGAATATATTTTCAACAGCTCTCTTGTCCCATGGGATAACCTTCCTGACTCTTATTGCTATTCTCCATGCAGTGTCTGACAGTGTGAATTTGTACTGAGTGATCCACTGTACTGAAACACGGAGGACGTAATGTTTATCATTTTGTGTTTTCATATATTTTTTAAAAATGTAAGTTAATGTAATAACTAATCTATTAAAAATTGAGAATTACATTTGCGTGTCTTGTTTCATGTTAGCCAGTTGAACAGCATTCCTGCGCCTCCTGAGTAGGCAGTAAGGTTAACACAGGTTGGGAAAGACAGGTTGGGAAAGACAGGTTGGGAAAGACACCACCATCGAGCCGTTTTGCCTTAGGGCAGGGGTGTCACTCATTTTAGCTCAGGGCCACATGGAGGAAAATCTATTCCCAAGTGGGCCGGACCGGAAAAATCATGGTATATATAACTTAAAAACAACAACTTCAGATTGTTTTCTTTGTTTTAATACGATCAACATACAACATAAATCTGGAGCCTGAGGACAGTGTGTCCAAAATAGTACAAGCACAACATCACTATTAATCATAAAACACGTTAAGTTTATTTGAAAATTCTAAAGAAAAAGAACACACAAACACACAATGCCTCAGTGATTAACAGAACTGTTTCACAGATCACAGAACTATATCAGGGTGTCATTTCTCAGGCAGAAATGTAGATAAAAATAATGAAATCCTGTTCCCCAAACAAGTGCAAGAACCACAGAGTCAAGAATAGGTTAAATATTCAAATAAAATCAATTAAAAACAATAGCACATCAACATAAAAACATATAAACATAAATCTGAAAGCGTTGCTCAAACTCCCGTAACAGTCCCGTTATTTTATCTTTGAACCGCTTCATGTCTGCCACATGTTGGGTCGCGCACACATTTTTCAGACAGGGGAAGTGAGCTGCATCACCACCGGCGAGTTGCGTCTCCCACAATGACAGCTTCAACTTGAAAGAACGTATGCTGTCATAATACTGCGTGACAACTTTGTTGCGCCCTTGCAGCTGTTTGTTCAAGTTATTCAGGTGCTCTGTAACATCCACCATAAATGCAAGGTCCTGCATCCATTCTGCGGAATGAAATTCTAACACTGGTTTGCCCTTTTCTTCCATGAACTGTTCAATTTCTTCTCGTAAATCAAAGAAACGCCTCAGCACAGCACCTCGGCTTAACCATCTTACCTCAGTGTGGTATGGCAGGCCATAGATGTGGTCTTTCTCTCTGAGAAGGCTGTCAAACTGACGGTGATTCAGGCTTCTGGATCGGATGAAATTAACAGTTTGGATGACCACCTTCATGACGTTATCCATCTTTAATGACTTGCAACACAAAGCCTCCTGGTGCAAAATACAGTGAAAAGTCAAAAAATCACGTCCTCCATTTGCAGATTGCACTTTCTCTCTGAACTTTGTCACAACGCCTGCTTTTTTCCCGATCATTGAGGGCGCACCATCTGTAGCCAGGCTGACAGCGCGGGACCAGTCCACTCCGACCCTGTCCAGCGCGCCGACGAGTGCGGTAAAAATATCAGCTGGTGTCGTTGTATCTGTCATCGGCACCAACTCCACGGACTCCTCGGTGACGGTCAATGTGTCATCAACTCCGCGGATGAAAATGGCCAGTTGTGCAACATCTGTAATGTCCGTGCTTTCATCAATTGCAACCGAAAACGCAATAAATGACTACTTTTTGCTTCAACTGGCTGTCCAAATCCACTGAAAGATCGGAAATCCTGTCTGCAACTGTGTTTCTTGTCAGGCTGATATTTGCAAAAGCCTGCCGCTTTTCAGGGCACACAATCTCCGCTGCCTTCATCATGCATGTTTTTACAAATTCACCCTCACTAAATGGTTTTGAAGCCACTGCGATTTCATTAGCAATGAGGTAGCTAGCTTTCACTGCAGAGTCACTGATGTCTCGGCTGTGAGTAAACACAGACTGCTGTTTCTTCAGACCCGCCAACAGTTCATTCACCTTCTCTCATCTCCGCTGTCCTTGAAAGTTGTCATATTTGTCGGCATGAAGACTCACATAGTGGCGACGAAGGTTATATTCTTTCAGCACTGCAACATGCTCTGAACACACCAAACATACAGCTTTCCCATTCAATTCCGTGATTAAATAGGATGACCATTTTTCTTGGAACACTCTGCACTCTGCGTCCACTTTTCTCTTTTTTGACAGAGACATATTGGGGCAATGAGGGTGCCAAAGCACATAATTTTAAAAGTAGAAGCCGTAATAAATATCGCGGGCAAAACAAAGTAGCTCATTGGCTGCACGTGCTTGACCTACTTGCTCTGCCCCGGTATAAACAGTTTGCTTGCTTAACACAATTGCTATTGCGCCATCCAGTGGACGCAATTGGAACAGCAGTTTATTTTATTGAAAAATTGCAGCGCATTTTTATACTTTACAAAAAATATAATTTTTTTTATTTTTATTTATTTTTTTAAATCATCTCGCGGGCCGGATTAAACCCATTTGCGGGCCTGATCCGGCCCGCGGGCCATACGTTTGACACCCCTGCCTTAGGGCTTTCACAACATGTTTTTGATCTAGAGTTGAATGCCTTCCTCTTGGTTGGTTGGGGTACATTATTATTATTATTATTGTTATGCTTGGTGACAATATACCGCCCTGATAACGTGTGTATTTGAAAACCCCGCCCCTTCAATCCACCGTTAACAAATGTGTTCAGGACAGTAATGGGGTCAAACACACCACGATTTTCTCTATACTCCCAAATGGCTAATTTCATGACACAAAGTACACGCAGGAAAAATCACATACTTGAGGAAGTATTACACAAGTATTAGTTTCATCATTATTTTTGGACAATATTGAACATGTAGTCAACGATGACACAGCAAAGCAACAAAGCTCATTTCCAGAAATGTTTATTTTCTCTCTCTCTCCAGTTTTCCATCGCATCACACTCTTCGTCTTTGGTGGTGATGACCCTTCTGACCCTTCTCTGACCTCTACTTCCTGGGTTTCTTCTCCAGCTTGACCATGTCGGAGAACTCTGGAGGAGAGAGAACAACGTGTAACTGACCATCTGGGTCTGAGAGAGTAGACTAGGGGCGATTTGAAAAACAGTATCTGTCTTAGCAATGAGTCATGTATTCTACTTCAGCAGTGTCTGCCAAATGTTAAGTCTGGCGGTTGGAGGTAGTGTCGTGTGAGCGAGGTCATCAGTGTAATCTTGTTCCTGTGAGAACATAGACAGAGTGCTCAGTGCTGTGTGGTAAGGGGATTCATTTAGCAAAGAACATGCTGAAGTTTACATACACTTAGGTTGGAGTCATTAAAACTCATTTTTCAACCACTCCACAAGTTTCTTGTTAACAAACTATAGTTTTGGCAAGTCTGTTAGGACATCTACTTTGTGCATGACACAAGTCATTTTTCCAACAATTGTTTACAGACAGATTATTTCACTTATAATTCACTGTATCACAATTCCAGTGGGTCAGAAGTTTACATACACTAAGTTGACTGTGCCTTTAAACAGCTTTGAAAATTCCAGAAAATGATGTCATGGCTTTAGAAGCTTCTGATAGGCTAATTGACATCATTTGAGTCAATTGAAGGTGTACCTGTGGATGTATTTCAAGGCCTACCTTCAAACTCAGGGCCTTGTTGCAAATCAGCCAAGACCTCAGAAAAAAAATCCCAGAACAATAGCAAAGGACCTTGTGAAGATGCTGGAGGAAACAGGTACAAAGTATCTATATCCACAGTAAAACAAGTCCTATATCGACATAACCTGAAGGCCGCTCAGCAAGGAAGAAGCTTAACTGCTCCAAAACCGCCATAAAAAAGCCAGACTACGGTTTGCAACTGCACATGGGGACAAAGATCGTAATTTTTGGAGAAATGTCCTCTGGTCTGATGAAACAAAAATAGAACTGTTTGGCCATAATGACCATCGTTATGTTTGGAGGAAAAAGGGGGTACCTTGTGAGCCGAAGAACACGGTAGAACAGGGGTGTCAAACGTCCGGCCCGCGGGCCGGATCAGGCCCGCAAACGGGTTTAATCCGGCTCGCGAGATGATTAAAAAATAATAATAATTTTGTAAAGTATAAAAATGCGCTGCAATTTTTCAATAAAATAAACTGCTGTTCCAATTGCGTCCACTGGATGGCGCAATAGCAATTGTGTTAAGCAAGCAAACTGTTTATACCGGGGCAGAGCAAGTAGGTCAAGCACGTGCAGCCAATGAGCTACTTTGTTTTGCCCGCGATATTTATTACGGCTTCTACTTTTAACATTATGTGCTTTGGCACCCTCATTGCCCCAATATGTCTCTGTCAAAAAAGAGAAAAGTGGACGCAGAGTGCAGAGTGTTCCAAGAAAAATTGTCATCCTATTTATTCACGAAATGAATGGGAAAGCTGTATGTTTGGTGTGTTCAGAGCATGTTGCAGTGCTGAAAGAATATAACCTTCGTCGCCACTATGTGAGTCTTCATGCCGACAAATATGACAACTTTCAAGGACAGCGGAGATGAGAGAAGGTGAATGAACTGTTGGCGGGTCTGAAGAAACAGCAGTCTGTGTTTACTCACAGCCGAGACATCAGTGACGCTGCAGTGAAAGCTAGCTACCTCATTGCTAATGAAATCGCAGTGGCTTCAAAACCATTTAGTGAGGGTGAATTTGTAAAAACATGCATGATGAAGGCAGCGGAGATTGTGTGCCCTGAAAAGCGGCAGGCTTTTGCAAATATCAGCCTGACAAGAAACACAGTTGCAGACAGGATTTCCGATCTTTCAGTGGATTTGGACAGCCAGTTGAAGCAAAAAGTAAAGTCATTTATTGCGTTTTCGGTTGCAATTGATGAAAGCACGGACATTACAGATGTTGCACAACTGGCCATTTTCATCCGCGGAGTTGATGACACATTGACCGTCACCGAGGAGTTCGTGGAGTTGGTGCCGATGACAGATACAACGACACCAGCTGATATTTTTACCGCACTCATCGGCGCGCTGGACAGGGTCGGAGTGGACTGGTCCCGCGCTGTCAGCCTGGCTACAGATGGTGCGCCCTCAATGATCGGGAAAAAAGCAGGCGTTGTGACAAAGTTCAGAGAGAAAGTGCAATCTGCAAATGGAGGACGTGATTTTTTGACTTTTCACTGTATTTTGCACCAGGAGGCTTTGTGTTGCAAGTCATTAAAGATGGATAACGTCATGAAGGTGGTCATCCAAACTGTTAATTTCATCCGATCCAGAAGCCTGAATCACCGTCAGTTTGACAGCCTTCTCAGAGAGAAAGACCACATCTATGGCCTGCCATACCACACTGAGGTAAGATGGTTAAGCCGAGGTGCTGTGCTGAGGCGTTTCTTTGATTTACGAGAAGAAATTGAACAGTTCATGGAAGAAAAGGGCAAACCAGTGTTAGAATTTCATTCCGCAGAATGGATGCAGGACCTTGCATTTATGGTGGATGTTACAGAGCACCTGAATAACTTGAACAAACAGCTGCAAGGGCGCAACAAAGTTGTCACGCAGTATTATGACAGCATACGTTCTTTCAAGTTGAAGCTGTCATTGTGGGGGACGCAACTCGCCGGTGGTGATGCAGCTCACTTCCCCTGTCTGAAAAATGTGTGCGCGACCCAACATGTGGCAGACATGAAGCGGTTCAAAGATAAAATAACGGGACTGTTACGGGAGTTTGAGCAACGCTTTCAGATTTATGTTTATATGTTTTTATGTTGATGTGCTATTGTTTTTAATTGATTTTATTTGAATATTTAACCTATTCTTGACTCTGTGGTTCTTGCACTTGTTTGGGGAACAGGATTTCATTATTTTTATCTACATTTCTGCCTGAGAAATGACACCCTGATATAGTTCTGTGATCTGTGATATACTTCTGTGAATCACTGAGGCATTGTGTGTTTGTGTGTTCTTTGTCCTCAGAACTTTCAAATAACTTGAGGTGTTTTATGATTAATAGTGATGTTGTGCTTTTGGACACTGTCCTCAGGCTCCAGCTTTATGTTTATATGTTTTTATGTTGATGTGCTATTGTTTTTAATTGATTGTATTTTATTTGTATATTTAACCTATTCTTGACTCTGTGCTTCTTGCACTTGTTTGGGGAACAGGATTTCATTATTTTTATCTACATTTCTGCCTGAGAAATGACACCCTGATATAGTTCTGTGATCTGTGAAACAGTTCTGTTAATCACTGAGGCATTGTGTGTTTGTGTGTTCTTTTTCTTTAGAATTTTAAAATAAACTTGACGTGTTGTGCTTGTACTATTTTGGACACACTGTCCTCAGGCTCCAGCTTTATGTTGTATGTTGATCGTATTAAAACAAAGAAAACAATCTGAAGTTGTTGTTTTTAAGTTATATATACCATGATTTTTCCGGTCCGGCCCACTTGGGAATAGATTTTCCTCCATGTGGCCCCTGAGCTAAAATGAGTTTGACACCCCTGCGGTAGAAGGAGTTGGTAGGAGGTAGAGGGAGGAGGAGGAGTTGATAGGATGAGGTAGAAGGTAGAGGGAGGAGGAGGAGTTGATAGGATGAGGTAGAGGAGTTGATAGGAGGTAGAGGGAGGAGGAGGAGTTGATAGGATGAGGTAGAAGGAGTTGATAGGAGGTAGAGGGAGGAGGAGGAGTTGATAGGATGAGGTAGAGGGAGGAGGAGGAGGAGGAGTTGATAGGATGAGGTAGAGGGAGGAGGAGGAGGAGGAGTTGATAGGATGAGGTAGAGGAGTTAATAGGAGGTAGAGGGAGGAGGAGGAGTTGATAGGATGAGGTAGAAGGAGTTGATAGGAGGTAGAGGGAGGAGGAGGAGTTGATAGGATGAGGTAGAGGGAGGAGGAGGAGTTGATAGGATGAGGTAGAGGGAGGAGGAGGAGGAGGAGTTGATAGGATGAGGTAGAAGGAGTTGATAGGATGAGGTAGAAGGAGTTGATAGGAGGTAGAGGGAGGAGGAGGAGTTGATAGGATGAGGTAGAAGGAGTTGATAGGAGGTAGAGGGAGGAGGAGGAGTTGATAGGATGAGGTAGAAGGTAGAGGGAGGAGGAGGAGTTGATAGGATGAGGTAGAGGAGTTGATAGGAGGTAGAGGGAGGAGGAGGAGTTGATAGGATGAGGTAGAAGGAGTTGATAGGAGGTAGAGGGAGGAGGAGGAGTTGATAGGATGAGGTAGAAGGTAGAGGGAGGAGGAGGAGTTGATAGGATGAGGTAGAGGGAGGAGGAGGAGTTGATAGGATGAGGTAGAAGGAGTTGATAGGATGAGGTAGAGGGAGGAGGAGGAGTTGATAGGATGAGGTAGAGGGAGGAGGAGGAGTTGATAGGATGAGGTAGAAGGAGTTGATAGGATGAGGTAGAAGGAGTTGATAGGAGGTAGAGGGAGGAGGAGGAGTTGATAGGATGAGGTAGAAGGAGTTGATAGGATGAGGTAGAGGGAGGAGGAGGAGTTGATAGGATGAGGTAGAGGGAGGAGGAGGCGGTAGAAAGACCGGTTCGGTGTGAGTAATCCCATATTATTAATTATAAATAAATGTTCTAGTTACCAAACCACTAATCATTCAACTCCCTCCAGCCAGCTACAGTACCATTATCTGGGACATTTCAATGTTGTCGTTACTCATTACAGTACATAATAACCAATCCATAATCACATGTTTGAATATCAGGTTCAACATTTGTTGTGATGCAAGGTCTCTCTCTATGTGATCAAGTGACGTCTTTGTGACTGACAGAAAACCCCCAGAAGTAACCTCTGTACCTGCTGAAGATGTTGGTCCATGAGTAATAAGCTTTGTTTGTTGCACTGACCATAACAGGACCAGGCTGAACCTGTGAACAACCTGCTCTCTGCTGACCTCTTGTGGCCATATGTCAGTGCAGGCCAGGGCCCGAATTCAAAAAGTGTCTCAGAGTAGCAGCAAAGATAGGGCATAATTGAAGGTTAGGGGGAAAATTGTCACAGTTCCGGTCTGCTTAAGGAGTGGCTCTCCCATAGGGACCAATGCATTAGAAGCTGGGTCTGGTCTGCTTAGTTCATTGACTGTATATGAACCAGAAAAAAGGAGCGAGTGAGATGACTCACTTCCTCTTCCGTCTCTGGTAACAGTGCTGATCTATGATCAGGTCCCAAATGTTAATGATCTAAAAGACAAATCTAAAAGACAAAATGATCCTAGATCAGCATATCCCCAGCCCCTCTCCTCTGTAGTCGATGCGTCCGTTTCCGTCTGTGTCAGCAGCCTGTATCATGGCCTCAGCCTCCTCATGAGACGGGTACTAGAGGAACTGTACTGGGAACTGTTGATAGAATGTGCATGAATCAGGAAAGAATGGCAGAGTCTATTTAGCTAATGAGTTGGTGAAGAGTAATTTACTGAAAATTGATAATAGTTATATGACTATATACCACTTAGTAGATGTTTTTATCCAAAGCAATTTAGACATAGCTACCAAAAACAGTTGGTGAATAAATTATTAGTATGTGTATGTGATTGTTACGAAAATCTTACCCACGACCTTGGCTAGTGCAGAAGAAGGACCTATTACAATTAGTATGTTCTTATGTAAATAAAATGGACGTCGGTGTGCTGCTAACAGTATAGCTTCCTCCACTGTCCCTGTCCCATACTGGGCTCCAACCAGTGATCCTCTGCTCGCAGACACACGTGACCACCCTCCTTGACAACGTACCAACCATTTGAGCTATTGACATTTCAAGCTGGCTGTGGAGTGAGCTCACGGTACATTCTTAACTCTGTGAAATAAACGTAGTGTAAACGTTTCTAAAAGACGTATTGTTGACACCCTCCTCCCGCTGGTCTGATGCTGACTCATGTACTCCAGAGACTTACTGTAGTTGCCTGCAGAGAGACGGAGCACATATTCAATTCAAGGACTCAATTTAAGACCCTAACATTTTTTACCATCAGTATGAAAATAGGACTCCATTCCCTGCTGATCCAATTCATGATTTTCCCTGCTGATCCAATTCATGATCTTCTCTGCTGATCCAATTAATCATTTTCCCTGCTGATCCAATTAATCATCTTCCCTGCTGATCCAATTAATCATCTTCCCTGCTGATCCAATTCATGATCTTTCCTGCTGATCCAATTAATCATCTTCCCTGCTGATCCAATTAATCATCTTCCCTGCTGATCCAATTAATCATCTTCCCTGCTGATCAAATTAATAATCTTCCCTGCTGATCCAATTAATCATCTTCCCTGCATTTCTGTGTTTCCTCATTCTTCTTACACAAACTCCTTGTCTCCTCCCCCCAGTCTCTATCATTTGCACTTCAAGCACTTTCCTGTGTGCAGCAGAGAGATGGATATCTGTCCTGTGTGCAGCAGAGAGATGTATATCTGTCCTGTGTGCAGCAGAGAGATGGATATCTGTCCTGTGTGCAGCAGAGAGATGGATATCTGTCCTGTGTGCAGCAGAGAGATGGATATCTGTCCTGTGTGCAGCAGAGAGATGGATATCTGTCCTGTGTGCAGCAGAGAGATGGATATCTGTAGTTTTTTCCCTCCAGAACATGCTGTATGTAGGCCAGGGTTATTAGACAATCAGGGCTTCAAAGAGAGGAAGCATTCCCGTTGGATATCCATGTATCCTGAAGAGTGTACCACATGCATTTGGACATTGGGTGCCACTGGAGTTAGTCAACAAACACGCTAACACAATTTCACTGACTTTTTCCAGCACTATCAGCACAAAACGACTCAAACATTAAAATGCTTCCATCGCCAGTATACCTATCCCTCCCTCCCTGTCCCCGATTCCTATATCACACTCACCAGTTCTGTCTCGTCCACTGTTCCACACCCTCTGGATTCTCTGTTTCCTGGCAGATACTCATCATACCTCTCTGTCTGTCTTATATAGAGGCTGCATGGAGCGCTATGTCCACCAGTGGCCTTGCACCTGTCTCTCTCTCTCTCTCTCCCATGGACCCCAATAACCATTAGCCTTGGATCTTTGTCTCCTAGACAGTCAAGACACTGTAAGATGGACACTCCTGTCTAGATTCCCTGGCCCAGACACTGTAAGATGGACACTCCTGTCTAGATTCCCTGCCCCAGACCCAGTAAGATATTGTAAGATGGGCAGAGAGGTTTGGAACTCTCTTTGTTATTGGTCTATTACAACTTATACCGCCTGGTGATGTCACCAGGAAAGCTAAAACTCCACCCATGCAAAACCTGTGGATTAGAAGGTCCTGTGTAGATTGTATTTTCAACCAGAAACTCTTAGGATTTAACACTGATCAAATTTTCCACACTTTTACAATATGATACCAAACACAGGAAAAAAATGAATTTTGACTGCACTGGGCCTTTGAAAACCCTGTTCAGCAGGGAATAAAGTGCACTGAAGCAGTTACATAACGTTATATTTTGTGGATATGCTTCTGTGTAATAATCATGATAGTACCTGAATGTTATATAGAGCTTTTCAAGGAACCAAGTACAAATTTGCATGGGTCTGTACATCGTTGAATACATTACTACATGTTATGACAGAAAATGCACCAAATATAAAGTCTTTAGGGACATTGCATAATTAGAGGGCAAAGATGCCGTAATTATGCAAATGTGAGAACTTTGAGATGTGAGATAAGGTATGCAAATTGGAGAGAGAGAGAGGGAGAGAGAGAGAGAGAGAGAGAGAGAGAGAGAGAGAGAGAGAGAGAGAGAGAGAGAGAGAGAGAGAGAGAGAGAGAGAGAGAGAGAGAGAGAGAGAGAGAGAGAGAGAGAGAGAGAGAAATGAGGGCCAAGGAGGACTGGAGGAAAGGGGGGTAGAGGGGTGGATGAGAAGGGGGGAGGGGGTCTTGGCCGACACGTTAGAACAGCAGGGAGAGAGAGAGAATCCTGGCTTGTACCTTTTCTATACTGCTACATCACAGTCTCTGTCTGTGTTCATAGGTGCTGCTGTATTTTGCTGTGTACCATAGCCATTTTTTTTTATAGATTATTTGTGTTATTGGATTCTACCAGTCTGTATCTATGTATTCTGTTGTGTATCACTGTGTTTTCCTCCCCACTGTGTATCGATCCGGTCTGTCTCAGATCACATCCCAGAGATAGAGACCCCCCACTAGGCTCAGATCCCTTAAAAAGCAGGCTGTGTAATCTGGACCACTGCACAGAGACAGATCAACCCCAGTCTGCATCCCAAATGGGCCCTGGTCAAAAGTAATGCATTATATAGGGAATAGGGTGTCATTTGGGATGCAACCCCAGCCTCTCAGACAGGCACCATGGGGGGGGGGGGTTTGGGTCCCATAGGGAACACACCATGTGTCCTCTGGCCTGGTCTCTCTCCACTGCGTCTATCTGTGCCCCCACAGAGAAACACTCACTACTTTCCTTTACTCGCTTTCTTTTATCTGATGGATGTCTAACTCAGGGCAAATAATATGGCTTCTATTAAAGCTAAAATCTGGGAGTTTTTTGTTGTTGCAAAATGGCAGCTCCACTGCTTATCCTGGTATACAGCTATAGATTGCCAGATCCCAGAATGCACCTTCAAATATTTTATATACTGCTGGTATAGTATATTTACTTAAGCAATTAGATCTAAGTGCCTTATACAAGAGAAGAGCAGCTGCAGTGTCCAGTATGTACAGTATGTCCAGTATGTACAGTATGTCCAGTGTACAGTATGTCCAGTATGTCCAGTATGTACAGTATGTCCAGTGTACAGTATGTCCAGTATGTACTGTATGTACAGTATGTCCAGTATGTACAGTATGCCCAGTGTACAGTATGTCCAGTGTACAGTATGTCCAGTATGTCCAATATGTCCAGTATGTACAGTATGTCCAGTATGTCCAGAATGTCCAGTATGTACAGTATGTCCAGTATGTCCAGAATGTCCAGTATGTACAGTATGTCCAATATGTCCAGTATGTACAGTATGTCCAGTATGTCCAGAATGTCCAGTATGTACAGTATGTCCAGTATGTACAGTATGTACAGTATGCCCAGTATGTCCAGTATGTCCAGTGTACAGTATGCCCAGTGTACAGTATGTACAGTATGTCCAGTATGTACAGTATGTCCAGTATGTCCAGTATGTACAGTATGCCCAGTATGTACAGTATGTCCAGTGTACAGTATGTCCAGTATGTACAGTATGTACAGTATGTCCAGTATGTCCAGTATGCCCAGTATGTACAGTATGTCCAGTGTACAGTATGTCTAGTATGTACAGTATGCCCAGTATGTACAGTATGTCCAGTGTCCAGTATGTACAGTATGTCCAGTATGTACAGTATGGCCAGTATGTACAGTATGCCCAGTGTACAGTATGTACAGTATGTACAGTATGCCCAGTGTACAGTATGTACAGTATGTCCAGTATGTACAGTATGTCCAGTATGTCCAGTGTACAGTATGTCCAGTATGTCCAGTATGTCCAGTATATACAGTATTCCCAGTATGTCCAGTATGCACAGTATGCCCAGTATGTCCAGTATGTACAGTATGTCCAGTATGTGCAGTATGTACAGTATGTCCAGTGTACAGTATGCACAGTATGCCCAGTGTACAGTATGCCCAGTGTACAGTATGCCCAGTGTACAGTATGCCCCGTGTACAGCATGCCCAGTATGTCCAGTATGTCCAGTATGTACAGTATGTCCAGTATGTACAGTATGTCCAGTGTACAGTATGCACAGTATGCCCAGTGTACAGTGTGCCAAGTGTACAGTATGCCCAGTGTACAGTATGCCCAGTATGTCCAGTATGTCCAGTGTACAGTATGTCCAGTGTACAGTATGTACAGTATGTACAGTATGTCCAGTATGTCCAGTGTACAGTATGCACAGTATGCCCAGTGTACAGTATGCCCAGTGTACAGTATGCCCAGTGTACAGTATGCCCCGTGTACAGCATGCCCAGTATGTCTAGTATGTCCAGTATGTACAGCATGCCCAGTATGTCCAGTATGTCCAGTATGTACAGTATGTCCAGTATGTACAGTATGCCAAGTGTACAGTATGCCCAGTGTACAGTATGCCCAGTATGTCCAGTATGTCCAGTATGTACAGTATGTCCAGTATGTCCAGTATGTACAGTATGCCCAGTATGTACAGTATGTCCAGTGTACAGCATGTCCAGTATGTACAGTATGTACAGTATGTACAGTATGTACAGTATGTCCAGTATGTCCAGTATGCCCAGTATGTACAGTATGTCCAGTGTACAGTATGTCTAGTATGTACAGTATGCCCAGTATGTACAGTATGTCCAGTGTACAGTATGTACAGTATGTACAGTATGCCCAGTGTACAGTATGTACAGTATGTCCAGTATGTACAGTATGTCCAGTATGTCCAGTGTACAGTATGTCCAGTATGTCCAGTATATACAGTATTCCCAGTATGTCCAGTATGCACAGTATGCCCAGTATGTCCAGTATGTACAGTATGTCCAGTATGTGCAGTATGTCCAGTATGTCCAGTATGTCCAGTGTACAGTATGCACAGTGTACAGTATGCCCAGTGTACAGTATGCCCCGTGTACAGCATGCCCAGTATGTCCAGTATGTCCAGTATGTACAGTATGTCCAGTATGTACAGTATGTCCAGTGTACAGTATGCACAGTATGCCCAGTGTACAGTATGCCAAGTGTACAGTATGCCCAGTGTACAGTATGTCCAGTATGCCCAGTGTACAGTATGCCCAGTGTACAGTATGCCCAGTGTACAGTATGCCCAGTGTACAGTATGCCCAGTGTACAGTACGTCCAATCTTACATGTTTTTCCTGATCTCGATGTTCTTAGACCTATTGAAACAGGCTGTGGTATATGATACTGTGTAAGTAGGAGTTGAATGGCCTTTATATAATGCAATCGTGGCGATGAGTGTTTGTCGCAGCCCTCTAGCAATTGTGTGTGCGATAAAGAGGGATTTCCAACCCAAGCGATCAGGGGCGGTGGAGCTCTCGCTGTGTCCCAAATGGCACCCTATTTCCTACATAGTGCACTACTCTTGACCAGAACCCTTGTCAAAAGTAGTGCTCTACAAAGGGATTAGGGTGCAATTGGGACACCACTTCTGTGGTAAGATATACACTGAGTGAAGAAAATAGACAAACATTTGCACACATTTGGCCTATCAACACATTATATTACACTCACTGCATGTCTCCTCCAAATTAAGAATTTCTGATTCTGACTATCCTGAAGGCCTAAGGTAAAATTAATTGGTATAAGACGCATTTAGTATGGCCGGCCTAGTATGGCTGGCCGGCAGGGATGTAGCTCAGTTGGTAGAGCATGGCGTTTGCAACGCCAGGGTTGTGGGTTTGATTCCCACGGTGGGCCAGTACGGAAAAAAATATATATGAAAAAATAATGTATGCACTCTAACTGTAAGCGGCTCTGGATAAGAGCGTCTGCTAAATGACTAAATTTTCAAATTAGTAGAGGACTAACACAACAGAGCTGCTGATGACAGCTTCCTAATGACGTGTTAACATGCACAGCTTGTGGACACAACACCAATACACGTTCACTACCCATGACTAAGCTGGTGTATGTATGGTGAATGTTATCAGGCCTAAACCAGCTTTTTAGCTATTTGGTGCAATGCATCAGATTTCAGTTTCTGGGATGTATGGTTTAACTTTAGTCATAGAAGTATGTGTTCTCGTGTGTTCTTTAATTAAATATATGTGATATTTTGAGAGGTTTTCCTACTAAGAGAATTTTTTATACACCCACATAGTGGAGGCTTCACTGGAACAGATCCAGAGCAGGGGAGCAGCTGGGGGGAGGGGGAGAGAGAGAGAGAGAGAAGAGAGAGGGAGGGGAGAGACTATGGAGAGAGTGAGGGAGGGGTACAGGGAGAGAAGATGGAGAGAGAGAGTGAGAGACGATGGAGAGAGAGGGTAAGAGACGATGGAGAGAGAGAGAGAGGGTGAGAGACGATGGAGAGAGAGAGAGGGTGAGAGACGATGGAGAGAGAGAGAGGGTGAGAGACGATGGAGAGAGAGAGAGGGTGAGAGACGATGGAGAGAGAGAGAGGGTGAGAGACGATGGAGAGAGAGAGAGGGTGAGAGACGATGGAGGGAGGGAGAGGGTGAGAGACGATGGAGAGAGAGAGAGGGTGAGAGATGATGGAGAGAGAAAGAGGGTGAGAGACGATGGAGGGAGAGAGAGGGTGAGAGACGATGGAGAGAGAAAGAGGGTGAGAGACGATGGAGAGATAGAGCGGGTGAGAGACGATGGAGAGAGAAAGAGGGTGAGAGACGATGGAGAGAGAGAGAGAGGGTGAGAGACGATGGAGAGAGAGAGAGGGTGAGAGACGATGGAGAGAGAGAGAGGGTGAGAGACAATGGAGAGAGAGAGAGGGTGAGAGACGATGGAGAGAGAAAGAGGGTGAGAGACGATGGAGGGAGAGAGAGGGTGAGAGACGATGGAGAGAGAAAGAGGGTGAGAGACGATGGAGAGATAGAGAGGGTGAGAGACGATGGAGAGAGAAAGAGGGTGAGAGACGATGGAGAGATAGAGAGGGTGAGAGACGATGGAGAGAGAGAGAGGGTGAGAGACGATTGAGAGAGAGAGAGGGTGAGAGACGATGGAGGGAGAGAGAGGGTGAGAGACGATGGAGAGAGAAAGAGGGTGAGAGACGATGGAGAGAGATAGAGGGTGAGATATGATAGAGAGAGAGAGAGGGTGAGAGACGATGGAGGGAGATAGAGGGTGAGAGACGATGGAGAGAGAGAGAGAGAGGGTGAGAGACGATGGAGGGAGAGAGAGGGTGAGAGACGATGGAGAGCGAGGGTGAGTGATGATGTAGAGAAAGAGAGGGTGAGAGACGATGGAGAAAGAGAGAGAGGGTGAGAGACGATGGAGAGCGAGGGTGAGAGACGCTGGAGAGAGAGAGGATGAGTAGAATGGTCTATGAACGTGATCTTTTGGAGGTTGTGTTTATTTTGTGTATTTGAAAAGGAAAAGAATATAACAAAGTGTCTGTGTTTGACTTTGCAATGTGTTAGTCAGAGAACACCAAGGTAGACGCTTCAACATACAGTACCAATGATTTAATATGCAGATCAGAGGAGGCTGGTGGGAGGAGCCATAGGAGGACGGGTTCACTGTAATGGCTGGAATGGAATTAATGGAACGGTAACAAACACATGGAAACCACATGTTTACTGTAGCTCCGTTCCATTGATTCCATTCCAGCCATTACAATGAGCCCATCCTCCTATAGCTCCTCCCACCAGCCTCCTCTAATGCAGCTATATAAACAGTAGCCTATATGCACAGCATATGAACGTGATCTATGTTGTGGTGAGACGTGTGTGGAGAGAACCACTTCTGTTAGCTTTTCACCTCAGAAATCATCGCTCCATTCCCCTCCAGCCATGCTGTTACCAGGGCAACAACACACAAGCAACACGGTGTATCATTCAGTCAGGGATCAGAGTATGAAGTAACTAGACAGGATAAAACTGCAGATGTTGTGCCCTAGCAACTAATATGTAACCCTGTAAAAGCATGCGTTGATTATAAAAGCTAAAATGCCTTTTCTATTACAAATAAAAATGGCACCCTATTCCCTATATAGGCCCACAGGACTCTGGTCAGAAGTAATGTACTATGAAGGGAGTAGGGTACCATTTGGGAGTTAGACACTGACTGGTTCTATTTTCCACACAGGTTATATCTATTCTACACCATTAGGAACTAAATGGGTCTGGGATGGAATCAAGGACAGTAGTCATCTTATTCTCTCCTTCTGTGTTCTACAGCAGGGCTAGTCAATAACTATTTGATGAGGTCCGGTCACACAAATTTCCTAGGTGGCAAAGGTCCGGATAATGTAATTCATCAGCGACTCCAAACTGTTCACACCCCTCTTATTGACGGAGAGAACATTTTACATTTTTTATTCCGTATTGACCCGGTTTTGGAACACTTCACATGTGATGATATTTCACATGACGTTTCACTTGTGGATATTTTTCACATAAAATTTCACAGGTGATGCCCTGCAAACAAACATGAGTCACTAGGATGTCACGCAGTCGCAGTGTTTTCAACTTACATATTTGACAGACATTATTGTCGAAACATTGTGTATGTTTCTACAGTAATTATTAGTCAGCTTGTCCTCACCTGTGATTTGAACTCACAATCTCTTGGTTCATGGCATTCCGATCTGCCTGCTACGCCAACATGTCTGTGTCAGTAACTGATTTCACCTGTATTCCTACACTTTGGACTTCAAAGTCAAACACAGCTTTGTTAAAAATAAACTCAAGAATAAATATTATATTTATCATAGTGATTAAGGTTTAACATTAAATGAAAATAATATGCCCCAACAACATTAGACAACTATACAGAAAACCCTCCAATTGCTGAAATAAGTAAATGAAATCAATGATGAGAGAATAGTCAGAATAACTGATAACTGAAATTACAGTGGAGATGGCACCCGTTTTTTCTAAGTGCAGAGATGTATTATAGGTAATTAATGTGTAGGGGACTTCTGAGAATGCTACAAAACCCAGAGGTTGTGAGTTCAAATCCCAGCTGTGGTCATATTGAAATACTTTCACATGTGAAAATAGAATTTGCACAATCACAAGTGAAAAACTTTCACGTGAAAATACAACTCTCACATTTAGAATTGCATTTTCACATGTGAAAAACATTCATATGTAAAAATTGAATTAGCAGTTTTACATGTGAAAAACGTTGTCACATTTATTTCACATAAGATCATGTTTTCACATGTGTAGTTTCATGTCACGTTATCACATTAGATCACATGTGAAACACGTGATTACTTGTGAAATGTATCTTGCATTTCCGTAAGGGAAGAATATGACAAAGAGGGAATTCCATCCATCGAATGGGAAACAGACGTTCCTTGACATTTGTATCCCTCTCTCTGGGTTTAAAGAAGAGGCTGCATTGACAGTGACATACAGACTGTGACACGAGAGAGAGAGAGAGAGAGAGAGAGAGAGAGAGAGAGAGAGAGAGAGAGAGAGAGAGAGAGAGAGAGAGAGAGAGAGATATGAGGGCCAAGGAGGACTGGAGGAAAGGGGGGTAGAGGGGTGGATGAGAAGGGGGGAGGGGGTCTTGGCCGACACGTTAGAACAGCAGGGAGAGAGAGAGAATCCTGGCTTCTACCTTTTCTATACTGCTACATCACAGTCTCTGTCTGTGTTCATAGGTGCTGCTGTATTTTGCTGTTCATCATGGCTTCTGCTTTGAGTGAATGAAATGTGAGAGGGACAGATCTGTTCCTCACTACAGCTGCAGCAGCCTATGCTTCGGGCAACATGCACAGGAAACATCTATACACACAATATGTACCCACACACAATCCATGTAGGGAAATATTTGCTGTTGGACACTATATAACAGAATACTATTATGTGAAACATCAAGGATGTGCAACATAGGCCTATTATCCTGTGATTTATGTAAATGTTACAAGTTAGAAATTATAATATCTAAGGAAAGGGAAACATGAAATATTGAAACATGAAATAAGTCACATCATGACTTGATATCAACAATGTGAATGATGACAGTTATAGCCTATTCTAAACCCTAACTCTATGGCTAAAAACACATTTTGATTTGTGAGATAAGCATACAACTGGTTCATCGCCATCAACGGGTCTTGCTCAACTGCTCAGCTGCTCAGCTCAAATAGGCTATAGCGGGCCACTATATCGCATCACCCCCCTCCTCCCCGCAGTCTCCGGAGCAGAGCAAAACCCCAGCTCAGTCAGAAAATATTTTTGGGAATGGAACATTAGCAAGCAAGATGGCGCTCTCGCTGTCAGCTCCCGCAAGCGGACAGCTCCCGCTCTGTGCTTGTGCTATTAACGCAACAGATATGAGAAGCTGTCATTAATTAAATGGGATTGCGTGATTGATAGCGAGTTGTGCTATTAGGCTATTGTTGGTGATATCATCATCAAAGAACTGCGCATTCAGCTGAGTTAATCTGTGTGGTATGATAGCCTACACTGGACCTTTCCGCCGTTTGGTGCAGCAGAGACCGAAGGGAATAGCAACAATTTAAATACTGTGCGGTATCCGGTTGATTGCTCCCGGTAACGGCACTTACCGGGGACACTTTTGCAGCGACAATCACTGCACGTTTTCCATAATTGGACGGCAATAGGAAACGGTCAATTGCACGTGAGAGGCTGATGCTTGTCTTGCTATACAGCGACTGCAATCACAGCATCACATACAAGCCATCAAAAGGACATTCTGACATTCTGTCAACATCTGCCTTTAAACCCGATTGTTATTTTTTGCCTGTCAAAAGATGGAGGAGCGCTTTGAAACGCAAAAACCGGGCTTGAATGTGCAAATAAATGCAGCGTTTCTCTCTACCACTGGCCCATTTCTTTGATTAGAAGCTGCAGTAGGCAAGTGTCTCTGCAACATCAGTAACCCCCCCCATGGCGAGGAAGATGTTGGCGGTTCTGCTGATGGTCATAATGTCTTCATCATTCTCCGTCCCCGGGTTTGCCCTCAGTTCCCATTTCGACTTAGGTGAGTTCTAACTGAAATGCCGACATTCCATCGCTTGACGGAATCAGAATACCAAGTGCCTTTGTATATAATGTTTGTCTTGCTCAGAAAGAGAATCTTGTCATCAGGTATATTTTCACCAGGGCCATCAATGGGTGCAGTAATAGGCTAAAATACATTGGAGCTGTTTAATGAAACAGGTGATGGGTGCACGAGGACAGTCAGAGGGAGAGAGCCTGTCGTATATGATGAATGGTGGCAATTATTGCTGTCAACAAAAGGAGTCTGCTCATACTGAACATTGATCATAAGGTTTATTCAGACCACAAGCTTCAGCATGAGTTTACAGACACGCGTAGTCCGGAGAGCAGTGGTGTCCAATTCTAATGTCTGCTCTGTCCTATCTTCTTCGTGTACCCCTATTTATAACCAATGCAACAAGATGGGCTCCCTCTGCTGGCCAGTTTACAATACACTTCTTGTCTATTATATGTTACATTATACTAACCATTGTCTTGTGATACTAACATAACCAACATTCCATTTCGTCATGAAAAACATTTAACAAAGGCATAATCTTCAGATACGACATTCCCCCCTTTCGAGACGAAATAAACGTCTCGAAAACAAACAGAATAAGATTATGACTATTAACCATTTATCTCCTTGAGTATCTTTAACATTAAACCAAACACATTCTCCTCTAGAGTGTAAATACCTTCCTATGAAATACCTGTTTATGAAGTGTGAATACATTACTATGACATATGACGAAATCTCTATGGAGTGTAAGAGCGAAAAACTGTCCAGCAGCCATCCATCCATATCAATCAAGACAGTAAAATTCTCTCACGGTCCCTCTGCCCCAGGCAACCACCGTCGGTACTCCAGATAACCTCATTAACCATGTAAATGCATTTGAAACTATGATGTAATTAAATACACATGTAAACAAAATCCTATCCATAAATATCCATTGTACGGCTGGTCAACCCATCGAATCGTACAATGAATCTCTCCCTTCCTAGACCTTCTCTGTCCCTAAACATTCACCGAAATAAACAAAAGCATCTAAGATCCTCATCTGCATTCAATAACATCAAACATCATTCTACTAAAATCAATACCTAAGAATATGACACAATTATGTATTACACATCAAATATGTCTATATTTCATTGCAGACACTGGAATGTAGTCCACTACACTTCATCTCCCTGTAGTGTCCTCTTCCAATGGACTTGTTGATGATGGAATCAGCCACACCCTCCTTGTTTCATCTCCTCCAGTCATATTCTCCCTTCATATTGTCTTTGTTTGAGTATTCCAATCTCCACATGTTCTCCCAAATGCTTCTGGAATGACAAGAAAATAAACGACCAAACAGTATCCTTTGCAAAACAACCACTTTCAAATTAAACCTCCATTTCACCTAAGAATTTAAAAAATGATACATAAATGATGCATGAATCACATTAACCTATCCCCCCCTTTATTCATAAAATCATTCTAAAATCATATTAAAATCAGCCTACAAAATGTTTTCTTTGAAACAATAAACATAAAATGATCAAATAATCAAAAAGGATATTTATCCATCAGTTCCACTTGTCAATCTTTATCCAGATCAGGAACAGTCAACACCGGCATCTGAGTGTTGTCTCCAGGCACCACTTCTCCAACCTATCTCAATCTCATAACTTTATCAAAAGTCAGTACAAACATCACACAGTGTTATCAAAGCTGAAACTAAAATCTGACCCATCACTGCCCCTACTGGCCTAACTGATCTTGCAACCAAATCTTATCAGATCTCTCAAATGTTACACCATATCATGGAAGAGGTCCCCCCCCTTCTCCCTTAGACTCATTCTCCAATGGTAGGCTTGAAGACTATGACATGTAGCCATGTCACCCTTTTAACCCTAGATTTAGCTGTGTTCGGTGCTAACTCTCTTTTTAATAGTAAAAGCCTCATATGGAAGCTTCAATGTTGACATGTAACCAAATCCTGTCCATCCCTAATGTAAGAATATAGATGCTTTATCACCCCCAAACCCCTAAATATCTCTAAAATTCCCAATAGTCACATTGTCAGTCAAAAGCTAATCATTTAACCATCAAAGTCCTGCTTTTCTACTACCTGGTACATAAAAATTACATTATATTTGTCATCTCTAACCTTATGTTCATGCTTATCCAAAGTTATCATATAACATCCCAATATAATATTCCCATAAACATACCCTTTACCTCATATGTTTTATTAGAACAACAACAACTTTTAGCCCTCAATGTTTCACCTGAATACTTCAGGTTTCCACTGTTACCTGACCTTACTTTCCATCTAACAATTCCCATAGGGTAATCCCTTTACCCAAGAACACTTAAACCCTACTGGTCTGACAACTACATTATTTTATCGGTCAATGACTGTTGCCGATACCACAGTCATGACAAAGCATAACCCTGACCCAGACCCGCTAGAGGCTGCGCAACCGTCCAACACGTCTTGGGCTGGCCTCCCCCAACAGACATCAACCCCCAAGATTCCTCACTGATTCTTACAGAATGAGTTAATCTATCTCTAATTTTCACAACAGAGGAACGAGCAGCACTGATCAGATGCCCCCCCCCTCTGTCATCAAAATCAAAAGACCCCATCCTGCAGCTTCCATGATGAATCTCTCTTCTCCATTTCAGATTAACCTATATTGCTCTCTACTACTATCTGCTCTACTTTTTAACCCTATTCGTCAGTAACCTAAACCCCTGAGTCTCTCTTACTGCCTCCTTTAATTTCAGAAAATGTTGTCATCCTTCCTACATTTGCTATTACCATCGTATCATTAATCCCTTCCCAAAGTTACCATTAACGTTGTTGATTTAGTTGATGAATTAAAACCCTTAATTCCCTCTAGTGGGAAACTACCAACATCCTATTCGATTATTCCCTATTGGAGTGACTACTGTAATAAACTTATCCTTAACTCCCTCAATGACTGTGGAGGCTACAACAGACCTCAACTCTTCCATTATAAGCATCACTTTATGAATTACATAGCCCTTTACCCAATAATTCCCAACCAAAACAAATTCTAATGCTTGCACTAGATAAGTACACATATTCTCCCTGATCTTTATCTGTAACCTTACGCAAAATAAGTGAACAGTCACTCCTAACCCTCTTCTAAACTATACCTCCTTTTACTCCTGGTCCTGATAACAACACTTATTCTCCATAATTATCTCTCCATATGAGAGAAACGTCCCCATCCTAAACCCTAATAAGTGTTTTCCCCCTAAAATTGGTGCTGTATTGGTTCCCTTATAATCAAATGCGATATATTTACATTTTCAATGTTGAAAGAGTTAAATTGCTTCTCTCTGTTGTTCTAATAGACTGAAGTGTTAATGTCCTTATTTACTCCTAGTTTCCCCCCAGTTTTCCCCTAAAACTTTGAACTCTTTCCTTGTACTTCCATCCATCACCACTAGTGTCACTTTTTCCCCAAATCTCAGTCCTATCTCTAAATCCCTGACTTTCAAACTTTTGATTACACAAAGTACACCTATAATGACCTTGATCTCCCTGCTGGAAACTGTAAATATAGATACTCAATCACCCTCAAATCATTCAGCAACACATACTTTCTCAATGCATCTGCTCCTAATCTATTTAAACTCCTACCATATCTTCCCACTAAACTTTAAAATGTCCTTCCTCACTGTTCTCTCTCTGTCTTACTACTAACTTTGAAACTTAGCTTACTGTCTCAGAGTTCCTTCACCCCTAGTTCTCCTAACTTATTTTAATCTAATCTTTTCTCTCATAACATTTAAAACCTTTTCCCACTGATTTATTGACAAAATTCCTTCCCCACCAATTTTTAGAATACGTGATTGGGAATTCCCCACCTGCTCCTGACTCCTTTACACAGACTTGGCAAAACCGACTAAACACCTTTTAGCCTAACCTCAAATCTCTTAGTGTAAGAATATAACCCAAAATAACAGTCACCCCTATTAAGTTTTCAGACAGATTGTCTTAGACAGTCTAGTGTACATCTTATTGTACAATTCAATTCTCTTCCCAACACTGCAATAACAGTATCTTCTAATATTAGTATGTCTATTTTGATTAACTGTTTTACTACCTCAAATCCCTATCCTAATTCGTTATCAATTAGTGATATGTTTAACCTCTTTAGGCCTAAACCCAGATAAGTTTTCCCCTATTCACTATCACTTCTAATGGTCAGTTGTTTTTACTTCAATTGTTGGCTATTTTCTCTTCTTCTCTAATCGATGCTCTCAGCTGATACCCCCCTTCCGGATATTCTAGACACTAACAGGTGATCTTGAATTGCCCCTGTATCTTCCTTAAAAAGGTTCTCTGTTCTTCCTCCTAACTTGTTGCATGAACAGGTAAAGTACCCAATCTGTCCATAATTATACCAGTCTTCTGAAAGTTGCTGAAAGTGTAGCTGAAATATTCCTCCTTCTTCTTTGTTCTTCTCCCTCTCCAATTCTGTGTCTGTCCAGAAACTGGCGGTCGATATGGAACATCTGGTCCCCCCTTGGCTGGTACAATTGCCTTTGATATTGTTCCATTGAAGCTGTAACAGTGATTGTTGATTTGGTTCACCCTGATTCTTCATCACACAAGCTTCTCTTCTCCACCAGTTGTATGATTGACTTCTCAGAGTTTCTTCGTCCTGTTCTTTGTTGTTGACATATCAGGATTCTTCAAAAGCTTATATTTCAAGTTCTGTCCTCGAAATATCGTCTTCCATCATCTTCTTACTTTTCTTCAGCATCTTTGCCTCAATGTATTCTTCTTCTCCTCCAATTCTTGGGATTAAAAATGTTCTCCGCAGGTTTTCTCCTTGTCTCTTCTGTATCTTCAGCGTCTCGAGCTGTTCCTCTAGCTCCCTTACCTCTCCCAAAGTCGTCTCTTCCTCCAGGCCTGATACGCCTCGGTCTATATCTCCTATTTCTTCTCTGCCAGTCATTGTAGGATAAAATCCTCTTGAACATACAACACCTTTCATCTCCAAATCTTCATCACTTTCTTCATCAGAACTCGAATCTCTTGTCTCCTTCTTCGTTCAACTTTCATCAGAGATCAAGTCTCCAGTATCCTTCTTTCCTCTCTTGCCACTTCCTTCTGATCACAGAGTCACCTCCACCCATGGCCTCTCATCCATCACTCTCCTCTTCATCCTCCTCATCTCCTTAAGTTCCCAGACATCCCGGTTTTCCTTCCGTCTTCTGGATTCATCTTCATCGTTGTTTCTGCTCGTATTCGTCTTCATCTCTGATGCCATAATCACCCTGCTGGATGATGTCTTTCTGCTGAATCCGTATGTGAGAAAGGTGTACTAACTTCTGCCATTAGTCTCTCCTAACACTACTCTAACCCTACTTTGATTACTTTGATTAAAAAATGACTATTTTAATCAATTTTCCCCCTATATCAAGCCCTTTTAAATTCCTTTATTGTGAACTATCCTATTTTAGACTATATAAGTTATATAGGCTTCCCCCTGTAATTCTTAATATAACCTAAACAAATCCATTAACCATCCTGAATAATTAAACCCAATTTTATTCCTATGTCACCAATTTATCCATTAGTGTTGAGTATATTACCACAACCCATCAAATGCAAGTAAATGCAAGTTAGTCATCTTCAGACTAAAATACCCATAAACAAAGCCTTCTAACCTTACAACCCTTCAATACTCCAATTCCCATAACCCCTTGCTCTATTAGCTCTAATTATCATAAATTTACAGAAGACTCCTCAATCCATCCTGGATTCCCAACACATCTGTAATTAAACCCCAGTGATGCACATAGCCTCCAAAATGCAATTTTTAATGAAATAGTATTTGCCAAGTCTATGTAAAATCGTCATAACATCACATATCCTGTTAGGGAAAGATTTTGTAACCATAATCAGTACCAAAACCTTTTTGACTTGATCCTCTGCCACGTGACGTGATCACTTCCTGTATCTCCTCGCTCCCCCCTCTCTCCTGTCTCTCATGACAAGGGACAAAGACACAAGAACAGCTTTTA
The DNA here is from genome assembly GCF_020615455.1 of Coregonus clupeaformis. Taxonomy (NCBI): domain Eukaryota; kingdom Metazoa; phylum Chordata; class Actinopteri; order Salmoniformes; family Salmonidae; genus Coregonus; species Coregonus clupeaformis. The sequence continues at coordinate 41,488,885 of NC_059222.1, read as the reverse complement.
GTAGTTCATGCCATCACTGAGTATTTCCAACCATTCAAAATTCATTCGTTCTACATTATTCACTCTAAGACTAAACTCAGGACTAATTATAGATCGCCCAAAAACATTTTGCTTTTAATCCGTCATTTAATTATTTAATTCAATCTATTATAATCCATTATCCTATATTTAATTTATAAATTCAATAGGCTACAAAACAAGTTTCATCTTTAACCAATCGCAGTTTAAACTAGAATCATCGTGTTAAAATCTCTTTATGCGTATTTGTTCCGTCGTCTGTGTTCCTCTGTCTCCCCCTGCAGTTTAACCAATGTGTTGTTTTACAGAATTCCACGCATGCGCAAATATCATTTTAACCTCATGCTTGAGTTGCAGCATCCCATCGTGATGCCGTCTAGTGCCGTAAAACAAAACGTTCCCTAATCTCATGCCATAAACTCCAACTCCCCCGTTCTGTAGTGTAATGTCGCAAAATTAAACACATGCCCATACATTTATTAAATAGATCGCTCCAAAACATTTCATTTAATTTTAATCGTCTTTTACCTTAATTAATTATACTCCGTCAACATATATTTGATTTATAACTTTACTACATCTCGCCAAATAGTTTCACGTTCGAACAACAGCCGTTTAACACCTAGGAGATTTTTCCCAAAATCTCTCTATTCTGTGACTATTGTCCCTTGGGGGGACCTATGACCCTTACCCATAATGCCGTGCTTTGTAGGCTTAGCACATAAACACATGTTGTAGTTTTAGCCCCGTAAAATCACACGCATGCGCACATCCCCCTTAAGCCACATGCTTCCCACACAATAGACCGATAGCATTACGCTACAGCGTCACTATTTTATACGTTATACTCACACAATTACACATAACAGAGCTCACATTTGCGTAAAACTTTCAGTTCCACCACATACAAACAAGTTTAAGAGGCTTGAATCCATCGCAGTGAACCTCTAAGGTTGAGATTATCATGTAGCACGCAACACAATTAGCCTTTAGCATTAGCCTTTCGCTAACTGCGGCCTACAACATGTAACAAAACCCAGCATTGCGTTCCTTTAATTGATTACTGTTTCGTTTGCCCTAAATTTATTCTGCCGTGGGTATGGCTATTTCAGTGAGCGATCCCCCAATGCAACTATCCCGTCGAACAGAAGTTGAGTAAGCCATCCCCAAGAAATGTCCCACCAACCCCCAGTCCCAGACTGAACCTGAACACTCATAACGCATGTCCAGGATTTTGGCCCACCCTGTTGGTCGCCTCGTCCACGAGGGCTTATCTAAACCTGCAATGCTCTAAAATTGTATACATATCTTGGCCCCCGACTGTTCTTGACTTACTATTCAAGCAACACATCTCTATAAACAATTTTTAAAATTTGTATAATGATTAGCCAGACCCCAGTCATCAGCAAAAACACCACCTAAGGCACGGTCATAAGGGTACATTCCTCCAGTGTACACAAGCAGTAACAAAACCAACAACTTAGCTGTGTTTGGTCGGGTCATGACTCCAGACCGAAGTTAGCTTGAGTTAGCTTGGCGACTCCAAATGCAGCAAAGAAGGATTGCATCATCCCTCCTGGCAAGCTCGCCATTCTGTCGTATATGATGAATGGTGGCAATTATTGCTGTCAACAAAAGGAGTCTGCTCATACTGAACATTGATCACAAGGTTTATTCAGACCACAAGCTTCAGCATGAGTTTACAGACACGCGTAGTCCGGAGAGCAGTGGTGTCCAATTCAAATGTCTGCTCTGTCCTATCTTCTTCGTGTACCCCTATTTATAACCAATGCAACAAGATGGGCTCCCTCTGCTGGCCAGTTTACAATACACTTCCTGTCTATTATATGTTACATTATACTAACCATTGTCTTGTGATACTAACATAACCAACATTCCATTTCGTCATGAAAAACATTTAACAAAGGCATAATCTTCAGATACGACAAGCCTTCCCTTGCAGCTGTGGGTGAACTTGATTAGTGCATTCTGGGGCGCCACTTTGGTTTTAGAAGTGTTGGGGACATAACCTGGCTGGGGGCGGGGGTTCCTCCCCCAGATTTTATTTGGGCCATCTAAAGCTCATTTCCTGCATTTTTACACAATCCAATATGCCGTCTCTTTTTAAAACAACATGTAAACAAAAATGCCCCCAGTCATCAAGCTAGGTAAGAGATCATTATTAAATATGTTTAAGTGATTAATAAGACTGAACTAGATCAAAGGTAATTCAATAATAAATATTGTGTTGCACCTTAAAAAATATTGTGTTGCACCGCATATATCTGTATCCATTCATCGTCATCAATAGCGTCTCCCAGGTCTTCTTCACATGTTTGTTTCACATGTTTTGTGTCATCGGGAAAAGCCTCTATCAACCCTTGATACAGTTTGGAAATCAACTTTTGGAGGTTTGTCAGACTGCCTTAAAATAGCATCTGGCTTGTCCAGTGTTTGCTGCACACGGAGAATCAAGTGTTGTATCTGCAAAGATTCAAATCACCTCCGTCCCAGACTGGTCTTCGCTGGCTGCCTGACCCTGCCGAGACCCCTGTCACCATCTGATCCTTCTAAAAAGAGGGTGAAAAAAAATCTCGGTACATTTACACATTATATTATCCAAGAATAGAATCAATGGTTCAATAACTGACATGACCATTTATTCCCAGATCCCAGACTGTAGCTTTAAGCTTTAAGCTGCTGTCCTGTGGCTACTGTAGGTCTACCCATCAATTCAAGATGGAACTTTTTATCATTCACGGATATTGTTAATATACTGCAACATTCACCTGAGCTCTGTAGACTGGTCTTCCCTGGCTGTCTGACCCTGCTGGGACCCCTGTCAACATCTGATCCTGCTAAGACATGATGAGCATAGTGTTGTGTACTGACTGCACTAGAGGGATGCATTCCCGCGGGATGCCTGCGGGACCTGCGGGTCCGACAGAGATCATTGCGGCGCAGTCGGACAGACGACTTTGGGATGAAAATATTTGTGTTGTCCCACAGATTATTTGGAAACTGTCCTCTTTCTGCTCTGTATGCTTTGTTAGTCTACCTATTTATTAAAATCACATATTTTTTGCATTATTCACACGCTCAGAATTCTCTGCTTCAACTTCAGTAGCCTACTCTCCTAGTTGGGCGTCAGAGTTCAAGTGCGCCTAGTATGTGTGGTCTCATTGAAATAGAGTAGGCTGCCTACATGGGTGGAGAATCACATGGCAGTTAATTTAAATATGAAATTAACTTGAATATGATTAGACTGTAGTTTACTACAGAGTCTGTAAATAAATATTGACAATGGAAAGAAGTGGAGAGCGCTCAACCAACGTGAGTCGAAGTACAGTCTTGGTCAAAAGTTTTGAGAATGACACAAGTATTGGTCTTCACAGAGTTCGCCGCTTCAGTGTTATGAGATATTTTTGTCAGATGTTACTATGATATACTGAAGTATAATTACTAGCATTCCATAAGTGTCAAAGGCTTTTATTGACAATTACATTAAGTTTATGCAAAGAGTCAATATTTGCAGTGTTGACCCTTCTTTTTCAAGACCTCTGCAATCCGCCCTGGCATGCTGTAAATAAACTTCTGGGCCACATCCTGACTGATGGCAGCCCATTCTTGCATAATCAATGCTTGGAGTTTGTCAGAATTTGTGGGTTTTTGTTTGTCCACCCGCCTCTTGAGGATCGACCACAAGTTCTCAATGGGATTAAGGTCTGGGGAGTTTCCTGGCCATGGACCCAAAATGTTGATGTTTTGTTCTCTGAGCCACTTAGTTATCACCTTTGCCTTATGGCAAGGTGCTCCATCGTGTTGGAAAAGGCATTGTTCGTCACCAAACTGTTCTTGGATGGTTGGGAGAAGTTGCTCTCGGAGGATGTGTTGGTACCATTCTTTATTCATGGCTGTGTTCTTAGGCAAAATTGTGAGTGAGCCCACTCCCTTGGCTGAGAAGCAACCCCACATATGAATGGTCTCAGGATGCTTTACTGTTGGCATGACACAGGACTGATGGTAGCGCTCACCTTGCCTTCTCCGGACAAGGTGTTTTCCGGATGCCCCAAACAATCGGAAAGGGGATTCATCAGAGAAAATGACTTTACCCCAGTCCTCAGCAGTCCAATCCCGTACCTTTTGCAGAATATCAGTGTGTCCCTGATGTTTTTCCTGGAGAGAAGTGGCTTCTTTGCTGCTCTTCTTGACACCAGGCCATCCTCCAAAAGTCTTCGCCTCACTGTGCGTGCAGATGCACTCACACCTGCCTGCTGCCATTCCTGAGCAAGCTCTGCACTGGTGGTGCCCCGATCCCGCAGCTGAACCAACTTTAGGAGACGGTCCTGGCGCTTGCTGGACTTTCTTGGGCACCCTGACGCCTTCTTCACAACAATTGAACCACTCTCCTTGAAGTTCTTGATGATCAGATAAATGGTTGATTTAGGTGCAATCTTACTAGCAGCAAAATCCTTGCCTGTGAAGCCCTTTTTGTTCAAAGCAATGATGACGGCATGTGTTTCCTTGCAGGTAACCATGGTTAACAGAGGAATATCAATGATTTCAAGCACCACCCTCCTTTTAAAGCTTCCAGTCTGTTATTCTAACTCAATCAGCATGACAGAGTGATCTCCAGCTTTGTCCTCGTCAACACTCTCACCTGTGTTAACGAGAGAATCACTGACATGCTAGCAGCTGGTCCTTTTGTGGAAGGGCTGAAACGCAGTGGAAATGTTTTTGGGGGATTTAGTTAATTTTCATGGCAAAGAGGGACTTTGCAATTAATTGCAATTCATCTGATCACTCTTCATGACATTCTGGAGTATATGCAAATTGCCATCATCAAAACTGAGGCAGCAGACTTTGTGAAAATTAGTATTTGTGTAATTCTCAAAACTTTTGACCACGACTGTACAATCAAAAACATGTAATCATCATTCAAAACGAAAAGGCAAAACGCGCACATAGGTTAGGCTACTATTGTGAGCGGGCGTTGCACCTTTCCATTTTCAATAAGTATTGATTACCCATTTGTCTCTGCCTTTAAATCGTCCTCCTATAATCTAAGCTATATCATATAGGACTATGCAAAACGTAGCACGGGTCGCTGTCATCATTCTTGCTGCTTCCAGTTCAGTAGCCATACCTGCGAGATCAGGTGGGCGTGTGGTCTCAATTAAATAGATTAGGCTATAGCCTATGCATGGGCGAAGAAGCACGGTGCAGTTATATTTTCTAGGAAAAGTACTTCCTAAATAGGCCTATGATTAGGCTATAGTTTACTACATTGCCTAGAAATAGGCCTAAATATTGTTCACACATATTTCTCAGTCTGAAAATCTTCCCGCTCCTAAAAGGTAGGCTATAAAAATAGCTGAAGAGAAAGTGCAAGTCTCTCCAACTCTGCTCTCTTCGAACTACATCTAATAAGACTACATCTCCCAGTAATACGAGATAAGAGCCATGTAAGAACATCTGGTAATTTAACCTATTTCTTAAATAATTTGTTGCACATTTGATATTGCGCAAAAAAATAGATGGGACCATGGCTGGCAAGTGAGTTGCGTCACATACGCCTGAAATAACATTGCAGTTGGGTTTGGGACCAGTTCTTGCAGTAGCGGGAGCAGGATGAAGAAATCGGGCCTGCGCAGACCTCTACTGTGCACAATGGCAGTGAAGCCTGTAACGTTAGAGCTGTTTATTACTGTGTCATTGTGAAAAGTAAGGAAATAGCTAGAGAAACTGACAGATGAAAAAACGTTACATTGCCATACTGACTAATAAAACTCACATCGCACAGAAAAAAACGTCAGAATATCAATATTCAATCGTTTGGCCGATGGTTTCATCGTTTGATTCAAGAAGAATAGCTAACATTAGCCAACTCTTGGCCAGCTCTCTCTCTAACGGTACATCAACTGGCGAAAGCTAGCCAAGTTCATTTACTTCTGAAACGGGACAAAACAAAGGCTACAAAATATTTCCATACAAACAACAGCGATATGAGGTGGCTATTATTACTATCTGACAGACAACTAGAGGCTAGAGCTGACCTGGCTGTGTTAGCTATTCACTAGCGTAGCTTATTCATTCACCTCATTCGAGAGGGGATGAAACAATAGCTAATTTTACATGTCAGCACTTCAGAAGGTAGTGCGTACGGCCCAGTACATCACTGGGGCCAAGCTTCCTGCCATCCAGGACCTCTATACCAGGCGGTGTCAGAGGAAGGCCCTAAAAATTGTCAAAGACTCCAGCCACCCTAGTCATAGACTGTTCTCTCTGCTACCGCACGGCAAGCACTACCGGAGCGCCAAGTCTAGGTCCAAAAGACTTCTCAACAGCTTCTACCCCCAAGCCATAAGACTCCTGAACAGCTAATCAACAGCTCCCCCCCCATAGTCACTTTAACTCTACCCACATGTACATATGACTTCAACTACCTCAACTAGCCGGTGCCCCCGCACATTGACTCTGCACCGGCACCCCCCTGTATATATAGCCTCCCTACTGTTATTTTATTTTACTTCTGCTCTTTTTTTCTCAACATTTTTTTTGTTTGTTTTATTTTACTTTTTTATTAAAAATAAATGCACTGTTGGTTAAGGGCTGTAAGTAAGCATTTCACTATAATGTCTGCACCTGTTGTATTCGGTGCATGTGGCCAATAAAATTTGATTTGATTTGATCTATGGTTACAACCCTTTTTTGGGCTGTATAGAACCTTTTTTTATTGTTCTTTATAGAGAATGGTTCTATAAAGAACCTTTCTCAATCTGAAAGGTTCTTTGTAGATCCTTTTGAAGAACCATACAGGGTTTTTTATTCTGGTCACCCATATTATAGTGTTAAAATTCCATATTGTGTTAATTGACATGTTGAATGAAGTGAGCTAACTCTGGAACAGCTGGGGGTCCCTGAGGAGAGATTTGAGAACCACTGACTGATTTTATAGTGATGTTACGTTTGTGTCCGGAGCTCCGAGACATGCGTACACTGCAAAACCATGAAACGTGACACATTTCTAACCTAAACGTCAGTGTTTAAAACTTAAACATTAGGCATTTAGATTTGCCAATAAGTGTTCTCATCCTAAACACAGGCGTTTAGAATGCAAGATTAAACGTGATAGTCAGCTTTTTCCAGTCAGTTTCCAACCAGGAGAACACCTACAGTACCATCAGAAAGTATTCACACCCCTTTACTTTTTCCACATTTTGTTGTGTTACAAAGATTAAAATAGATTAAATTGACATTTCTTTGTCACTGGCCTACACACAATACCCCATAATGTCGAAGTGGAATAATGTTTTTCAAAATGATTACAAATTATTTACAAATGAGAAGCTGAAATGTCAATACATATTTAACCCCCTTTGTTATGGCAAGCCTAAATAATTTCTAAACAAAAAAAATACTTAACAAGTCACATTATAAGTTGTATGGAGTCGCTCTGTGTGCAATAATAGTGTTTAACATAATTTTTTTATGACTACCTCATCTCTGTACCCCACACATACAATTAGCTGTAAGGTCCATCAGTTGAGCAGTGAATTTCAAACACAAATTCAACCACAAAGACCAGGTAGGCCTCGCAAAGAAGGGCACCTATTGGTAGATGGGTAAAAAGAACAAAAGCAGACATTGAATATCCCTTTGAGCATGGTGAAGTTATTAATTACACTATGGATGGTGCATCAATACACCCAGTCACTACAAAGATACAGGCGTCCTTTCTAACTCAGTTGCTGGAGAGGAAGGAAACCACTCAGGGATTTCACCAGGAGGCCAGTTACAGAGTTTAATGGCTGTGATAGGAGAAAACTGAGGATGGATCAACAACATTGTAGTTACTCCACAATACTAACCTAGTAGACAGAGTGAAAAGAAGGAAGCCTGTACAGAATAACAGGCATTAAAGTAATACTGAAAAAATTTGGCAATGCAATTCACTTTTTGTCCTGAATACAAAGTGTTATGTTTGGGGCAAATCCAATAAAACACATTACTCAGTACCACTCTCCATAATTTCAAGCATAGTGGTGGATGCATCATGTTATGGGTATGCTTGTAATCGTTAAGGACTGGGGAGTTTTTCAGGATAAAAAAATTAATGTAATGGAGCTAAGCACAGGCAAAATCCTAGATGAAAACCTGGTTCAGTCTGCTTTCCACCAGACATTGGGAGATGAATTCACCTTTCAGCAGGACAATAACCTTAAACCAAATCTACACTGGAGTTGATTACCAAGAATACATTGAATGTTCCTGAGTGGCTGAGTTACAGTTTTGACTTAAATCTACTTACAAAATCTATGGCAAGACCTGAACATTGTCTAGCAATGATCAACAACCGATTTGAAAGAGCTTGAAGAATTTTGAAAAGAATAATGGGCAAATATTGTACAATCCAGGTGTGGAAAGCTCTTAGAGACTTACCCAGAAAGACTCACAGCTGTAATCGCTGCCAAACGTGCTTCTACAAAGCATTGACTTAGGGGTGTGAATACTTACGTAAATGAGATATTTCTGTATTTCATTTTTTATAAATTTGCTAAAATGTCTAAAAACGTGTTCACTGTGTCATTATGGGGTATTGTGTGTAGATGGGTGAGAAAAAAATAATATTTAATCCATTTTGGATTCAGGCTCTAATGCAACAAAGTCGAATACGTTGAGGGGTATGAATACTTTCTGAAGGCACTCTATATCTCCTAAGTATTCAGATTTTAAACACTAGTGTTCACTTTCCCATTCTCCTGTTTAAAATGCATTTAGTTATTAGAAATGTGACTTTCCATGCCTTTTTATTCAGATCAGCACTATAACAATATGGAAGAAAATGTAACGTAATATTAGAGAAGAAACATTTTGGGTTGGAAAACTTTATATTTTTTTCTCCAATGTGTTGGAATTGTCGTCAATGGCTTTCAGGCCAATATTAAATGACTTGTTTTATGACAAGGCTTTAAGATAATGATCCAGAGCTGTAATGTAGACCATCTGAAATGTTTAGAAAATATGCATTTTGGATGCAAGCTTTGCTTACGTGCTTTAGACAGTACAGTAGAGCAATTAAAAGATAAAACAATGCATCAACTTTAAGATACATTGTTTTGGGGATCATTGCAGGTCTTAATATTACTGTCCTGAATTATACCAATTTCACCCGACCCTACTCTGTTCATAGCGGGGTAAACGTTGTGCTTGCAATATTGGCGAGATCATTAATTTGGTAAAATCATTATTGTTATTAAGACATCACCACCAACAATCTACTGTAACTATCTATATAAATCTTATTTATTTTGACCTATTTTATTTTAAGAACTAGGGCAATATAGATATTGTAATAATGTAAAATGTTTTTATTTTCTTTCAACCAATCAGGGACGTTTTTCCTTCATGCGCTGTCGCTGGCTAGAATACAAGGCCACGTTCAGTTTCCAAACGTTGTCGAACGTTGCAGATAGAAATGCCATGAATAGAGCTGATGTGAGTTCTTATTCTACAGTATGAAAAATGTATGCACTCACTAACTGTAAAGTCGCTCTGGATAAGAGCGTCTGCTAAATGACTAAAATGTCAAATGTAATTGTAAATATATTGTACAAGAAACCAATATCACTCCCTAAAAACAGAACCCCATGGAACAATCCTTGGATAGCTTTTCAGAATTCACCAACTGACCAATGTAGATAAAAAAATAAAAAAATACATGCAACTTAAAAGCTTCATATCAATACATTTTAATTTGAAACCTTTTTGGACATCAGAGCAATCTAGAGGGAATCCTATTTGAGTCAGAAAAGGATGTTCATATGATGGGTAAGATACACAAAACCTTGCAGAGATCCGATCCAACTGACAATCTCTTAGAAAAAATATAAACTATAGGAACCAAGACTTAAAAATAACTGATATTGGCAGAAGATGGAGGGAATGTTGGTAGATGACTAAATACATTACAGTTAATGAAAATGTACGCTTAATCCAGTACAAAAATTCACGAATTCTACAGCACAATTTATGTCATGTCTTAAGTATAAAACTAATAATGACTTCTGGGAATGCTATAAAGTCCAAAAGGTAGAAGTGTTACAATGTAAATGTACTTTTAATCCATCTGTCTGCATATTTCAAGACATATTTCTCATCAGTCATCTTGAAAAAACTGGAAAATAAACCAATCCTCCATCGTTAACACAATGGAAAAGTCAAGTGCTTTATTAACTAAATGTTGAAAGTGCGTGGGCAACGGAGAGAAACATAATGGTGCAGTTTGAGGCCATGTGATGGAGAGTGATGGGAGCAGGTGGGTCTGGGCACGAGTGATGTTGTGGATATTTGTGTCTGTATGTTGTCATTTGTAAGTTTTGTAAAAAAAATATTATAATAATACACGTTCACTTGAGCAGTCACTCGGTTATTTAATGCAACCACCATGTCTCTGTCACTAAGAAACACAGTCATGGGTCAGTATCTCTCACATTCACTCAAAAGGCATGCTGGGAAATATGCAAATACAGCTTTACACAGTGTTAAAACAACACCCCCATTGTTTAGTGTTTCAAGCGAATAAGCTTTCAAGCGAATAAACATGTGTGATGCGTTTTCATTGAAATGTTAAATGCCTTGAAGCGTTTAGAAAGTGTTTCAGAAAAGTGTTAAGTTATGTGTTCAGATCCTAAACACTTGGTTTTACAGCTGACCTTTAAACCCTCCGACCACAAAGTAAAAAATGGTTGAATCAATGTTGTATCCACGTCATTTCAACAAAACAATTAAATGTGATGACATTGAATCACCGTGGAAAACTGATTGGATTTGCAAAAAAGTCATCAACGTAAGGGAATTTCATATTTTTTCCCCCAATTAACTTTGAACCCCTAAAAAAATTAATATATATATATATATATATATCCTCTACCACCCCCCCCCCAAAAAAAAAAAAACATTGTAAAGTGGTTATCCCACTGGCTATAAGGTGAATGCACCAATTTGTAAGTCGCTCTGGATAAGAGCGTCTGCTAAATGACGTAAATGTAAAATGTAAATGTATATAAAAAAACGTTGAACCTAAATCCAATAACATGTTTGGTTGATTTCACGTTAGTTGACAACTCAACCAAATGTCAATCAAAAGTAGACATTGAACTGACATCTGTTCCCAGCGGGTACTGACCCCTGGTCATTCCATAAAGCCAGTGATTTAACCAGGTCAACCCTTAGGCTACCCTTCTAGGTTAAGGGTTAGAGGTAGGAGATGAAGGTGAAAGTATAAGGCAGTCTATAGGGGGATTTTCTGAAAGAAACTTATTGGAGGATGTATTGCAGCAAGATTATTTGTGATATTGTACATGAAAATGTCTTATATTAAATCACCTGTAAGTGTATTGAAGTTCAAGCAAATATTTTAAGCGGATAACTTATCTCGCCTCCCAGAACCAAATCAGCTACTCAATTTAACTTTGTAATGTTAAGACTGTCACGAAAGAGAGACAAGTAAATTGCTGGTACCTGCATTACAGTAGACGGGGTTTTATTCGATGAAGGAATTGCTGTTGTTGTTAAACTCCAGTGAGTTTCTTCCCAGATCATTTCCTGACTCTAGCATTGCCTTCACGTTGTTCCTATGGTTACCGTGAGGGGGGATATGACAAGGCCAAGGGCACAATAACTCTAACACAACAATAACAATAATTTAGTTTTCTTAAGAAACCTTGCTTCCTCTTGGTGCTCACAATGTGTCTGTGGCGGTGTCTGTGGCTGTGTCTGTGGCTGTGTCTGTGGCTGTGTCTGTGGCTGCGGCTGCGGCTGTGGCTGCGGCTGTGTCTGTGGCTGCGGCTGTGTCTGTGGCTGTGTTGACTGTAGCGTGTGAATTGATTTGGTCCATGGATATGTGTGGTATGCACTCCTGTAGTTCTCCTGATGGATTTTGTTTCAATAGCTCACAATGTGTACCACAAAGTACAGTAGGCTATATTGGTCATCGCTCTCTGGAGATCTGAAATGAAATAAATGACACAGTGAAAATAAGTTTGTTGTTTTTTACAGAACATTATTTTATCCTCTCCTCCTCCATATTGCGTATCAATTCATAACTAAATCAGACTGTGTTAATTGAATTGCGTAAATCCCCCTCCTCATTCAGCCCCTCCCCTTCATTCCTTGTCTGGTACTGCCTGAGGACTAATGAATGAAGATGTGCTTCATTCTCCCTCCATTCTACCTCCATTCTCCCTCCATTCTCCCTCCATTCTCTCCCTCCATTTTCTCTCCCTCCATTTTCTCTACCTCCATTTTCTCTCCCTCCATTTTCTCTCCCTCCATTTTCTCTCCCTCCATCCTCTCCCTCCATTTTCTCTCCCTCCATTCTCCCTCCATTCTCCCTCCATTTTCTCCCTCCATTTTCTCTCCCTCCATTTTCTCTCCCTCCATTTTCTCTCTCTCCATTTTCTCTCCCTCCATTCTCTCCCTCCATTCTCTCCCTCCATTCTCTCTCCATTCTCTCTCTTCATTTGTATTGTCATCACTGGTACTGTCCTGTGGGTAAAATTACTTCCATATACATTTCTCCCCTTCAATAAGTTTTCTTACTTTAGCTTAATAAAGAAAAAAAAAAACCAGACAAGATCCTCTGTTGTTCAGTTGCTAAAGCATAGCGCTTGAAACACCAGGATAGTGGGTTCCAAAAATATATGCACGCGTGACTGTACACGTCGCTTTGGATAAAAGCGTCTGCCAAATAACATATATACAGTAGAAGAAACTGTGACGATATCACCCTGTCATTGGTGTGTGTCTCACTGGTCATCAGTCTCATTGACTGTGTCCCAAATGGCACCCTATTCCCTATATAGTCCGCTACTTTTGACCAGAGCCCTTTGGGACCTGGACAAAAGTAGTGCACTAAGTAGGTTAATAGGGTGCCATTTGGGACACATTCTCTGACTCTATCACATGCCCTACAGATGTATGTCCCTTTAACATTAGTGAGACTGGATGGATTATATAGGGATGTTTTCCCTATAGTGTGGCACTTGTCTGCACCATAATGTGTGTGTGTGTAATGCCATACTGCAGAAGGGATTGCATCTTTGTCTGCATGATTCAGTGTACATGAAACCTAAGCTTGTAATTTTGTCCAGATCAATAATCTCACCAGTTTTATTGTCTGATGGAGAGAGGGAAAGAGAGAAATAAGGGTTATTTGGCTTGTAACCATAACAGAACACTTTTTGGTGCTATATAGACCCTTAAATAACCTTTTAAATAACTATTTCCTAAGGTTCTATAAAGAACCATTAATAAAATGTTATATATAACACCAAAAAAGGTTCCGCTATGGTTACGACCCTTTTTGGGGCAGAGAGGTAAAGAGAGATGGAAGGAAGAAGAGAGCGAGGGGAAGATGGATGAAGGGAAAGAAGGATTGAGTCGACCCTCCCTCTTCTCTTGTCCTGTAATAATACAGTTACATTTCCTGGCTTTTCACTGGGGAGGGTTGTGATGACATCATGCTATGAGCGAGCAGCAGCAGCAGGAAGCAGAGGTTGATGGGGGTTTTACTGGCAGTGTTGGCAGGGGTCCCAGGCTATCCTCCAGGTTATCCATTTCACATTTCTCAGTGGTCGGTCAGATGGAGGAGAGACAGCAAGAGAAGCAGGGTGTTTAAGCTGGTCCTTACCCCCACTGGACATCTCTCTCTGGGCAGACAGTGGCTGAGGCACCTGGGTCCCCACAGAGACAGGAGGTAGAGGTCTAGGTAAGACCAGTGGGGTGGGGATGGGGTTGAGAGCTGACCTCTTAGGACAGTCGGCTCTCTTGTCATAGACGTAACAATAGACCCATCTTAAGAGGCCTATAGCTGGAGGAGAAGCAGCCCTGTTAGGGTGGGGTGTTGTTGTTGTTGTTCTGTGCTCTAAGGCTCTGACTGACCAGAGATGGGCCGTATTTCATGTTACATGTATTTGAAATATGTATTTAAATCACTTCTGAGTATTTTGTAATTGATATTACACTGGGCTGAACTACAGTCCAATGTGTTTTGTAACAAAACACTTTCGAGTTTTGTAATTTGTATTTTCAAAAGAAAAAAATACTTGTCTATACCATTATTTTTTTAATATAGTGGTTCACCATTTTGTGGCCCCCTTTCACCCTGCATTGGTATCAGAAGTCTTATGGCACTATGATGTGATAAGAGCATCTGCTAAATTAACTAAATATAAATGGATATGTAAAAATGGACAACTGCAAAGCATGCTGAGTATTATTCTAATGAGCACTGCCCCAAAACAAGATTTTGTCTAGAAAGGATACAGCTTTTGTCAAAATTGACTTTTCGGAGCAGGTTTAGGAGAACTTATGCAGCAGGTTAGAATAATTAATGTAGCAGGTTAGGAGAATTAGGTTAAACTGTATCCCTTCTAGACATGACCCTAAAACAGGCCAATAATAATACCCAGTGTGCTTTGCTGTTCTTTTTGGTATGTTCATTTTCACATATACATTTACATTTTGGTCATTTAGCAGATGCTCTTATCCAGAGTGACTTACAGTCAGTGCATTCAACTAAAGTAGATAAACAACAACATATCACAGTTATAGCAAGTAAAACGTTTCTGTAACCATTCCTGAGGATGTTGTTGCTGTTCGGGCCGGCTAATTGCAAATATTATTTCTATATAACTAATTTTTTTAGTATATTTTGATACATTGATCTTTATGTTATTCTGTAATTGTATTTTGTAACTTCTGCCCATCCTGGTCACTGATTGAAACCCAGTTGTTTGTTATGAAGGACACCGGACGGGACAGGAGTCAACGGACAGGACAGGAGTCACCGGACAGGACAGGAGTCACCGGACAGGACAGTAGTTTGTTATGAAGGACAGGACAGTAGAGGAGAGGAGTCACTGGACAGGACAGTAGTCACCGGACAGGAGAAGACAGGACAGTAGTCACCGGACAGGAGAGGACAGGACAGTAGTCACCGGACAGGAGAGGACAGGACAGTAGTCACCGGACAGGAGAGGACAGGACAGTAGTCACCGGACAGGAGAGGACAGGACAGTAGTCACCGGACAGGAGAGGACAGGGCAGTAGTCACCGGACAGGAGAGGACAGGGCAGTAGTCACCGGACAGGAGAGGACAGGGCAGTAGTCACCGGACAGGAGAGGACACAGGGCAGTAGTCACCGGACAGGAGAGGACAGGGCAGTAGTCACCAGACAGGAGAGGACAGGACAGGAGTCACCGGACAGGACAGTAGTTTGTTATGAAGGACAGGACAGTAGAGGAGAGGAGTCACTGGACAGGACAGTAGTCACCCGGACAGGAGAGGACAGGACAGTAGTCACCGGACAGGAGAGGACAGGACAGTAGTCACCGGACAGGAGAGGACAGGACAGTAGTCACCGGACAGGAGAGGCCAGGGCAGTAGTCACCGGACAGGACAGTAGTCACCGGACAGGACAGTAGTCACCGGACAGGACAGTAGTCACCAGACAGGACAGTAGTCACCAGACAGGACAGTAGTCACCGGACAGGACAGTAGTCACCGAACAGGACAGGAGTCACCGAACAGGACAGGAGTCACCGGACAGGATAGGAGTCACCGGACAGGACAGTAGTCACCGGACAGGACAGGAGTCACCGGACAGGACAGGAGTCACCAGACAGGACAGTAGTCACCGGACAGGATAGTAGTCACCGGACAGGACAGTAGTCACCGGACAGGACAGTAGTCACCGGACAGGACAGTAGTCACCGGACAGGACAGTAGTCACCGAACAGGACAGGAGTCACCGGACAGGACAGGAGTCACCGGACAGGACAGGAGTCACCGGACAGGACAGTAGTCACCGGACAGGACAGTAGTCACCGAACAGGACAGGAGTCGCCGAACAGGACAGGAGTCGCCGAACAGGACAGGAGTCACCGGACAGGACAGGAGTCACCGGACAGGACAGGAGTCACCAGACAGGACAGTAGTCACCGGACAGGACACTAGTCACCGAACAGGACAGGAGTCACCGGACAGGACAGGAGTCACCGGACAGGACACTAGTCACCGGACAGGACAGGAGTCACCGAACAGGACAAGAGTCACCGAACAGGACAGGAGTCACCGGACGGGACAGGAGTCAACGGACAGGACAGGAGTCACCGGACAGGACAGGAGTCACCGGACAGGACAGTAGTTTGTTATGAAGGACAGGACAGTAGAGGAGAGGAGTCACTGGACAGGACAGTAGTCACCGGACAGGAGAGGACAGGACAGTAGTCACCGGACAGGAGAGGACAGGACAGTAGTCACCGGACAGGAGAGGACAGGACAGTAGTCACCGGACAGGAGAGGACAGGACAGTAGTCACCGGACAGGAGAGGACAGGGCAGTAGTCACCGGACAGGAGAGGACAGGGCAGTAGTCACCGGACAGGAGAGGACAGGGCAGTAGTCACCGGACAGGAGAGGACAGGACAGTAGTCACCGGACAGGAGAGGACAGGGCAGTAGTCACCGGACAGGAGAGGACAGGGCAGTAGTCACCGGACAGGAGAGGACAGGGCAGTAGTCACCAGACAGGAGAGGACAGGGCAGTAGTCACCGGACAGGGGTGGGAGAGAAGAAGAGAGGGGAGGGGAGAGGAGTCAAAGGAGAGGGGTGGGGGAGGAGAAGAGAGGAGGAGAGGAATCACTGGGCAGGGGTAGGGAGGAGAAGAGAATAATCCATTCAGATAGCAGGAAAACCATTCCGTTTCACATTCATGTTCGAGAACAGATTTGAGTCATTATAGACTAATTAACATTACTCCATTAGATTCACATTATTAGCTGATATGCAGGTCCTTTGTCTCTCTCCTACATCAACAGTAGCACAGGTGTAAAGAACCAGCCAACGTTCTGTGGAGAAGGATAGGAGAGAGACAGACAGGCACCTTGCTTTTACACCTTGGAAGAAAGAAGCCCAGTGATTCACAAGCGTGTTAAAACAGGAGAATTTGCTTTTTGCTTGCTTTATATTTTAGATGTGCGTGTCTGAAATAGTGGAGTGTGCTTTAAAACTGGAATCGGACTGTTTTTGTATCGTGTCATTGGGGGAGATTATCCAAATGTAACATCTCACAGAGTCAGATTTGTGATGGGAACGGGCTATTTTTAAGGGGCTTTTAGAGACGGCTTAGGGAAAAGTTATGTGTTCAGATCCTAAACACTTGGTTTTACAGCTGACCTTTAAACCCTCCATCCACAAAGTAAAAAATGGTTGAATCAATGTTGTATCCACGTCATTTCAACAAAACAATTAAATGTGATGACATTGAATCACCGTGGAAAACTGATTGGATTTGCAAAAAAGTCATCAACGTAAGGGAATTTCATATTTTTTCCCCCAATTAACTTTGAACCCCTAAAAAAATTAATATATATATATATATATATCCTTCTACCCCCCCTTACCCCCCAAAATAAACAACATTGTAAAGTGGTTATCCCACTGGCTATAAGGTGAATGCACCAATTTGTAAGTCGCTCTGGATAAGAGCGTCTGCTAAATGACGTAAATGTAAAATGTAAATATATATAAAAAAAACGTTGAACCTAAATCCAATAACGTGTTTGGTTGATTTCACGTTAGTTGACAACTCAACCAAATGTCAATCAAAAGTAGACATTGAACTGACATCTGTTCCCAGCGGGTACTGACCCCTGGTCATTCCATAAAGCCAGTGATTTAACCAGGTCAACCCTTAGGCTACCCTTCTAGGCTAAGGGTTAGAGGTAGGAGATGAAGGTGAAAGTATAAGGCAGTCTATAGGGGGATTTTCTGAAAGAAACTTATTGGAGGATGTATTGCAGCAAGATTATTTGTGATATTGTACATGAAAATGTCTTATACTAAATCACCTGTAAGTGTATTGAAGTTCAAGCAAATATTTTAAGCGGATACCTTATCTCGCCTCCCAGAAACAAATCAGCTACTCGATTTAACTTTGTAATGTTAAGACTGTCACGAAAGAGAGACAAGTAAATTGCTGGTACCTGCATTACAGTAGACGGGGTTTTATTCGATGAAGGAATTGCTGTTGTTGTTAAACTCCAGTGAGTTTCTTCCCAGATCATTTCCTGACTCTAGCATTGCCTTCACGTTGTTCCTATGGTTACCGTGAGGGGGGGATATGACAAGGCCAAGGGCACAATAACTCTAACACAACAATAACAATAATTTAGTTTTCTTAAGAAACCTTGCTTCCTCTTGGTGCTCACAATGTGTCTGTGGCGGTGTCTGTGGCTGTGTCTGTGGCTGTGTCTGTGGCTGTGTCTGTGGCTGCGGCTGCGGCTGTGGCTGCGGCTGTGTCTGTGGCTGCGGCTGTGTCTGTGGCTGTGTTGACTGTAGCGTGTGAATTGATTTGGTCCATGGATATGTGTGGTATGCACTCCTGTAGTTCTCCTGATGGATTTTGTTTCAATAGCTCACAATGTGTACCACAAAGTACAGTAGGCTATATTGGTCATCGCTCTCTGGAGATCTGAAATGAAATAAATGACACAGTGAAAATAAGTTTGTTGTTTTTTACAGAACATTATTTTATCCTCTCCTCCTCCATATTGCGTATCAATTCATAACTAAATCAGACTGTGTTAATTGAATTGCGTAAATCCCCCCTCCTCATTCAGCCCCTCCCCTTCATTCCTTGTCTGGTACTGCCTGAGGACTAATGAATGAAGATGTGCTTCATTCTCCTCCATTCTACCTCCATTCTCCCTCCATTCTCCTCCATTCTCTCCCTCCATTTTCTCTCCCTCCATTTTCTCTACCTCCATTTTCTCTCCCTCCATTTTCTCTCCCTCCATTTTCTCTCCTCCATCCTCTCCCTCCATTTTCTCTCCCTCCATTCTCCCTCCATTCTCCCTCCATTTTCTCCCTCCATTTTCTCTCCCTCCATTTTCTCTCCCTCCATTCTCTCCCTCTGTTCTCTCTCTCCATTCTCTCCCTCCATTCTCTCCCTCCATTCTCTCTCTCCATTCTCTCTCTTCATTTGTATTGTCATCACTGGTACTGTCCTGTGGGTAAAATTACTTCCATATACATTTCTCCCCTTCAATAAGTTTTCTTACTTTAGCTTAATAAAGAAAAAGAAAAAAACAGACAAGATCCTCTGTTGTTCAGTTGCTAAAGCATAGCGCTTGAAACACCAGGATAGTGGGTTCCAAAAATATATGCACGCGTGACTGTACACGTCGCGTTGGATAAAAGCGTCTGCCAAATAACATATATACAGTAGAAGAAACTGTGACGATATCACCCTGTCATTGGTGTGTGTCTCACTGGTCATCAGTCTCATTGACTGTGTCCCAAATGGCACCCTATTCCCTATATAGTCCGCTACTTTTGACCAGAGCCCTTTGGGACCTGGACAAAAGTAGTGCACTAAGTAGGTTAATAGGGTGCCATTTGGGACACATTCTCTGACTCTATCACATGCCCTACAGATGTATGTCCCTTTAACATTAGTGAGACTGGATGGATTATATAGGGATGTTTTCCCTATAGTGTGGCACTTGTCTGCACCATAATGTGTGTGTGTGTAATGCCATACTGCAGAAGGGATTGCATCTTTGTCTGCATGATTCAGTGTACATGAAACCTAAGCTTGTAATTTTGTCCAGATCAATAATCTCACCAGTTTTATTGTCTGATGGAGAGAGGGAAAGAGAGAAATAAGGGTTATTTGGCTTGTAACCATAACAGAACACTTTTTTGGTGCTATATAGACCCTTAAATAACCTTTTAAATAACTATTTCCTAAGGTTCTATAAAGAACCATTAATAAAATGTTATATATAACACCAAAAAAGGTTCCGCTATGGTTACGACCCTTTTTGGGGCAGAGAGGTAAAGAGAGATGGAAGGAAGAAGAGAGCGAGGGGAAGATGGATGAAGGGAAAGAAGGATTGAGTCGACCCTCCCTCTTCTCTTGTCCTGTAATAATACAGTTACATTTCCTGGCTTTTCACTGGGGAGGGTTGTGATGACATCATGCTATGAGCGAGCAGCAGCAGCAGGAAGCAGAGGTTGATGGGGGGTTTTACTGGCAGTGTTGGCAGGGGGTCCCAGGCTATCCTCCAGGTTATCCATTTCACATTTCTCAGTGGTCGGTCAGATGGAGGAGAGACAGCAAGAGAAGCAGGGTGTTTAAGCTGGTCCTTACCCCCACTGGACATCTCTCTCTGGGCAGACAGTGGCTGAGGCACCTGGGTCCCCACAGAGACAGGAGGTAGAGGTCTAGGTAAGACCAGTGGGGTGGGGATGGGGTTGAGAGCTGACCTCTTAGGACAGTCGGCTCTCTTGTCATAGACGTAACAATAGACCCATCTTAAGAGGCCTATAGCTGGAGGAGAAGCAGCCCTGTTAGGGTGGGGTGTTGTTGTTGTTGTTCTGTGCTCTAAGGCTCTGACTGACCAGAGATGGGCCGTATTTCATGTTACATGTATTTGAAATATGTATTTAAATCACTTCTGAGTATTTTGTAATTGATATTACACTGGGCTGAACTACAGTCCAATGTGTTTTGTAACAAAACACTTTCGAGTTTTGTAATTTGTATTTTCAAAAGAAAAAAATACTTGTCTATACCATTATTTTTTTAATATAGTGGTTCACCATTTTGTGGCCCCCTTTCACCCTGCATTGGTATCAGAAGTCTTATGGCACTATGATGTGATAAGAGCATCTGCTAAATTAACTAAATATAAATGGATATGTAAAAATGGACAACTGCAAAGCATGCTGAGTATTATTCTAATGAGCACTGCCCCAAAACAAGATTTTGTCTAGAAAGGATACAGCTTTTGTCAAAATTGACTTTTCGGAGCAGGTTTAGGAGAACTTATGCAGCAGGTTAGAATAATTAATGTAGCAGGTTAGGAGAATTAGGTTAAACTGTATCCCTTCTAGACATGACCCTAAAACAGGCCAATAATAATACCCAGTGTGCTTTGCTGTTCTTTTTGGTATGTTCATTTTCACATATACATTTACATTTTGGTCATTTAGCAGATGCTCTTATCCAGAGTGACTTACAGTCAGTGCATTCAACTAAAGTAGATAAACAACAACATATCACAGTTATAGCAAGTAAAACGTTTCTGTAACCATTCCTGAGGATGTTGTTGCTGTTCGGGCCGGCTAATTGCAAATATTATTTCTATATAACTAATTTTTTTAGTATATTTTGATACATTGATCTTTATGTTATTCTGTAATTGTATTTTGTAACTTCTGCCCATCCTGGTCACTGATTGAAACCCAGTTGTTTGTTATGAAGGACAGGACAGTAGAGGAGAGGAGTCACTGGACCGGACAGTAGTCACCGGACAGGACAGTAGTCACCAGACAGGACAGTAGTCACCGGACAGGACAGTAGTCACCGGACAGGACAGTAGTCACCGGACAGGACAGTAGTCACCGGACAAGACAGTAGTCACCAGACAGGACAGTAGTCACCGGACAGGACAGTAGTCACCGAACAGGACAGGAGTCACCGAACAGGACAGGAGTCACCGGACAGGATAGGAGTCACCGGACAGGACAGTAGTCACCGGACAGGACAGGAGTCACCGGACAGGACAGGAGTCACCGGACAGGACAGGAGTCACCGGACAGGACACTAGTCACCGGACAGGACACTAGTCACCGAACAGGACAGGAGTCACCGGACAGGACAGGAGTCACCGGACAGGACACTAGTCACCGGACAGGACAGGAGTCACCGAACAGGACAAGAGTCACCGAACAGGACAGGAGTCACCGGACGGGACAGGAGTCAACGGACAGGACAGGAGTCACCGGACAGGACAGGAGTCACCGGACAGGACAGTAGTTTGTTATGAAGGACAGGACAGTAGAGGAGAGGAGTCACTGGACAGGACAGTAGTCACCGGACAGGAGAGGACAGGACAGTAGTCACCGGACAGGAGAGGACAGGACAGTAGTCACCGGACAGGAGAGGACAGGACAGTAGTCACCGGACAGGAGAGGACAGGGCAGTAGTCACCGGACAGGACAGTAGTCACCGGACAGGACAGTAGTCACCGGACAGGACAGTAGTCACCAGACAGGACAGTAGTCACCGGACAGGACAGTAGTCACCGAACAGGACAGGAGTCACCGAACAGGACAGGAGTCACCGGACAGGATAGGAGTCACCGGACAGGACAGTAGTCACCGGACAGGACAGGAGTCACCGGACAGGACAGGAGTCACCAGACAGGACAGTAGTCACCGGACAGGACAGTAGTCACCGGACAGGACAGTAGTCACCGGACAGGACAGTAGTCACCGGACAGGACAGTAGTCACCGGACAGGACAGTAGTCACCGAACAGGACAGGAGTCACCGGACAGGACAGGAGTCACCGGACAGGACAGGAGTCACCGGACAGGACAGTAGTCACCGGACAGGACAGTAGTCACCGAACAGGACAGGAGTCGCCGAACAGGACAGGAGTCGCCCGAACAGGACAGGAGTCACCGGACAGGACAGGAGTCACCGGACAGGACAGGAGTCACCAGACAGGACAGTAGTCACCGGACAGGACACTAGTCACCGAACAGGACAGGAGTCACCGGACAGGACAGGAGTCACCGGACAGGACACTAGTCACCGGACAGGACAGGAGTCACCGAACAGGACAAGAGTCACCGAACAGGACAGGAGTCACCGGACGGGACAGGAGTCAACGGACAGGACAGGAGTCACCGGACAGGACAGGAGTCACCGGACAGGACAGTAGTTTGTTATGAAGGACAGGACAGTAGAGGAGAGGAGTCACTGGACAGGACAGTAGTCACCGGACAGGAGAAGACAGGACAGTAGTCACCGGACAGGAGAGGACAGGACAGTAGTCACCGGACAGGAGAGGACAGGACAGTAGTCACCGGACAGGAGAGGACAGGACAGTAGTCACCGGACAGGAGAGGACAGGACAGTAGTCACCGGACAGGAGAGGACAGGGCAGTAGTCACCGGACAGGAGAGGACAGGGCAGTAGTCACCGGACAGGAGAGGACAGGGCAGTAGTCACCGGACAGGAGAGGACAGGGCAGTAGTCACCGGACAGGAGAGGACAGGGCAGTAGTCACCAGACAGGAGAGGACAGGACAGGAGTCACCGGACAGGACAGTAGTTTGTTATGAAGGACAGGACAGTAGAGGAGAGGAGTCACTGGACAGGACAGTAGTCACCGGACAGGAGAGGACAGGACAGTAGTCACCGGACAGGAGAGGACAGGACAGTAGTCACCGGACAGGAGAGGACAGGACAGTAGTCACCGGACAGGAGAGGCCAGGGCAGTAGTCACCGGACAGGACAGTAGTCACCGGACAGGACAGTAGTCACCGGACAGGACAGTAGTCACCAGACAGGACAGTAGTCACCAGACAGGACAGTAGTCACCGGACAGGACAGTAGTCACCGAACAGGACAGGAGTCACCGAACAGGACAGGAGTCACCGGACAGGATAGGAGTCACCGGACAGGACAGTAGTCACCGGACAGGAC
Source organism: Coregonus clupeaformis (assembly GCF_020615455.1). NCBI lineage: Eukaryota > Metazoa > Chordata > Actinopteri > Salmoniformes > Salmonidae > Coregonus > Coregonus clupeaformis. The sequence continues at coordinate 41,465,298 of NC_059222.1, read as the reverse complement.
AGGAGTCACCGGACAGGACAGGAGTCACCAGACAGGACAGTAGTCACCGGACAGGATAGTAGTCACCGGACAGGACAGTAGTCACCGGACAGGACAGTAGTCACCGGACAGGACAGTAGTCACCGGACAGGACAGTAGTCACCGAACAGGACAGGAGTCACCGGACAGGACAGGAGTCACCGGACAGGACAGGAGTCACCGGACAGGACAGTAGTCACCGGACAGGACAGTAGTCACCGAACAGGACAGGAGTCGCCGAACAGGACAGGAGTCGCCGAACAGGACAGGAGTCACCGGACAGGACAGGAGTCACCGGACAGGACAGGAGTCACCAGACAGGACAGTAGTCACCGGACAGGACACTAGTCACCGAACAGGACAGGAGTCACCGGACAGGACAGGAGTCACCGGACAGGACACTAGTCACCGGACAGGACAGGAGTCACCGAACAGGACAAGAGTCACCGAACAGGACAGGAGTCACCGGACGGGACAGGAGTCAACGGACAGGACAGGAGTCACCGGACAGGACAGGAGTCACCGGACAGGACAGTAGTTTGTTATGAAGGACAGGACAGTAGAGGAGAGGAGTCACTGGACAGGACAGTAGTCACCGGACAGGAGAGGACAGGACAGTAGTCACCGGACAGGAGAGGACAGGACAGTAGTCACCGGACAGGAGAGGACAGGACAGTAGTCACCGGACAGGAGAGGACAGGACAGTAGTCACCGGACAGGAGAGGACAGGGCAGTAGTCACCGGACAGGAGAGGACAGGGCAGTAGTCACCGGACAGGAGAGGACAGGGCAGTAGTCACCGGACAGGAGAGGACAGGACAGTAGTCACCGGACAGGAGAGGACAGGGCAGTAGTCACCGGACAGGAGAGGACAGGGCAGTAGTCACCGGACAGGAGAGGACAGGGCAGTAGTCACCAGACAGGAGAGGACAGGGCAGTAGTCACCGGACAGGGGTGGGAGAGAAGAAGAGAGGGGAGGGGAGAGGAGTCAAAGGAGAGGGGTGGGGGGAGGAGAAGAGAGGAGGAGAGGAATCACTGGGCAGGGGTAGGGAGGAGAAGAGAATAATCCATTCAGATAGCAGGAAAACCATTCCGTTTCACATTCATGTTCGAGAACAGATTTGAGTCATTATAGACTAATTAACATTACTCCATTAGATTCACATTATTAGCTGATATGCAGGTCCTTTGTCTCTCTCCTACATCAACAGTAGCACAGGTGTAAAGAACCAGCCAACGTTCTGTGGAGAAGGATAGGAGAGAGACAGACAGGCACCTTGCTTTTACACCTTGAAGAAAGAAGCCCAGTGATTCACAAGCGTGTTAAAACAGGAGAATTTGCTTTTTGCTTGCTTTATATTTTAGATGTGCGTGTCTGAAATAGTGGAGTGTGCTTTAAAACTGGAATCGGACTGTTTTTGTATCGTGTCATTGGGGGAGATTATCCAAATGTAACATCTCACAGAGTCAGATTTGTGATGGGAACGGGCTATTTTTAAGGGGCTTTTAGAGACGGCTTAGGGAAAACATTGTGCTTGTTTTTTTTGTTGGAGAGAGAGAGAGATAAGATAGCTGTAGCTAGACAGCGTGTGCTAGCCTGGGTTGTGTTTAGGACACGCCATGTCATCCAGATCTTTTGGTTTCTGCTATAACTACCAGCCACCAGAGTGGACTGCAGAGGAGTTCAATTTTTACCTCAACTGACTTTGTGTTTCTTGTTTTATCTCCCTAATCTCCTAATTGATTGCCTCTGTTGGTAGCATTTAGCCTCACAGTGGCAGCAGGTGTACTGTTGATGGCACTAGCAAAACAGTCACAGTGGTACTGTTGATGGCACTAGCTAAACAGTCACAGTGGTACTGTTGATGGCACTAGCAAAACAGTCACAGTGGTACTGTTGATAGCACTAGCAAAACAGTCACAGTGGTACTGTTGATGGCACTAGCAAAACAGTCACAGTGGTGCTGTTGATGGCACTAGCAAAACAGTCACAGTGGTACTGTTGATGGCACTAGCAAAACAGTCACAGTGGTACTGTTGATGGCACTAGCAAAACAGTCACAGTGGTACTGTTGATGGCACTAGCAAAACAGTCACAGTGGTACTGTTGATGGCACTAGCTAAACAGTCACAGTGGTACTGTTGATGGCACTAGCAAAACAGTCACAGTGGTACTGTTGATAGCACTAGCAAAACAGTCACAGTGGTACTGTTGATACCACTAGCAAAACAGTCACAGTTGATGGCACCACAGTAGCACAGTCCTAACATGGGACTAACCGCTCATATCACTGGTGCCTTTGAGCCATGGCTTATTACCACACTGCTGCTTCAAACCGCCTCCCAGCCCTGTGGAATAGGATGGGATGGTAGAGCATGGTGGAGACTAGGGTCCAATCAGTCCGAAGGACGCCTAATTGCACTTTCACAGCATTACAACAAGAGCATGTCAACCAGTCACCGGCGTTGAGCTGGTGGGTTGTTGTCAAGCCCCTGAGCATGTCTTTCAATGTCCCTCTGCTGGTCACACTGATGATGTGGTAAATATAGCTTGTGTGTGTGACAGGGCTGACAGGGAGTGCTGTGCTGTGCTCTGTGCTGTGCTCTACCTGTGTTGGTATTTCAGCACCATGGACAGCTGCATGCAGTAGAAACAGCTAGGGGGAAGTCAATGGAGAGCCATTTTTAAACTGCTGTGCTCTGCTTCAAAACAGCTAGGAAGCTGTCAGTGGAGCGCCATTTAAACTGCTTCCTAACTATACTCTAACTATACTCTATACTCTAACTATACTCTATACTCTAACTATACTCTATACTCTAACTATACTCAAAACAGCTAGGAAGCCGTCAGTGGAGCTCCATTTAAACTGCTTCCTAACTATACTCTAACTATACTCTATACTCTAACTATACTCTATACTCTAACTATACTCTATACTCTAACTATACTCAAAACAGCTAGGAAGCCGTCAGTGGAGCTCCATTTAAACTGAGGTGCTTTTAAACTGCTGTGCTCCGCTTCATGTTTCAATAGATTTAATTGGAGAACATTTAAGAATACATGTTCTTGCTGAGATGCTCCATTTCCTATATAAACCAAGTAAAAGAGATCGTAAAGAGAAAGAGACTTCAACAACAGTTCAAAATGGCTTCAGGTTTCAGCCACAGTGTAATGTCTGCTCCACAGTGCATTGAACCTCCTTCGATATAAAACAATGTGGGCTTCTCAGATGAAACACAATACATAAATGCAACCCTGTCTGTGGGAATTACAGATGGGCCTCTGGAATAATGTAATTTTCTGATGCATTTAAGTCTCCCAGCCAGCCCGGCCTGGCCATTAACAATACGTTGTTTGCATCCCAAATGGCACCCTATTCCCTATATAGTGCAGTATTTTTTTTACCAGGGCCCATAGGGAATAGGGTGCAATTTGGGATGCTGACATTGATTATCAGTGGACTCACTCACAGACAGAGAGGTAGAATTGACTTCCAGTCTGTTATGATGTACAGTGCCTTGCAAAAGTATTCAGCCCCCTTGGCGTTTTTCCTATTTTGTTGCATTACAACCTGTACTTTAAATTGATTTTTATTTGGATTTCATGTAATGGACATACACAAAATAGTCCAAATTGTTGAAGTGAAATGAAAAACATAACTTGTTTCAAAAAATGTGGTGGTGTGTGCATACAGTGGGGAAAAAAAGTATTTAGTCAGCCACCAATTGTGCAAGTTCTCCCACTTAAAAAGATGAGAGAGGCCTGTAATTTTCATCATAGGTACACGTCAACTATGACAGACAAAATGAGAAAAAAAAATCCAGAAAATCACATTGTAGGATTTTTAATGAATTTATTGGCATATGATGGTGGAAAATAAGTATTTGGTCAATAACAAAAGTTTCTCAATACTTTGTTATATACCCTTTGTTGGCAATGACACAGGTCAAACGTTTTCTGTAAGTCTTCACAAGGTTTTCACACACTGTTGCTGGTATTTTGGCCCATTCCTCCATGCAGATCTCCTCTAGAGCAGTGATGTTTTGGGGCTGTCGCTGGGCAACACAGACTTTCAACTCCCTCCAAAGATTTTCTATGGGGTTGAGATCTGGAGACTGGCTAGGCCACTCCAGGACCTTGAAATGCTTCTTACGAAGCCACTCCTTCGTTGCCCGGGCGGTGTGTTTGGGATCATTGTCATGCTGAAAGACCCAGCCACGTTTCATCTTCAATGCCCTTGCTGATGGAAGGAGGGTTTCACTCAAAATCTCACGATACATGGCCCCATTCATTCTTTCCTTTACACGGATCAGTCGTCCTGGTCCCTTTGCAGAAAAACAGCCCCAAAGCATGATGTTTCCAACCCCATGCTTCACAGTAGGTATGGTGTTCTTTGGATGCAACTCAGCATTCTTTGTCCTCCAAACATGACGAGTTGAGTTTTTACCAAAAAGTTATATTTTGGTTTCATCTGACCATATGACATTCTCCCAATCCTCTTCTGGATTATCCAAATGCACTTCAGACGGGCCTGGACATGTACTGTCTTAAGCAGGGGGACACGTCTCGCACTGCAGGATTTGAGTCCCTGGCGGCGTAGTGTGTTACTGATGGTAGGCTTTGTTACTTTGGTCCCAGCACTCTGCAGGTCATTCACTAGGTCCCCCGTGTGGTTCTGGGATTTTTGCTCACTGTTCTTGTGATCATTTTGACCCCACGGGGTGAGATCTTGCGTGGAGCCCCAGATCGAGGGAGATTATCAGTGGTCTTGTATGTCTTCCATTTCCTAATAATTGCTCCCACAGTTGATTTCTTCAAACCAAGCTGCTTACCTATTGCAGATTCAGTCTTCCCAGCCTGGTGCAGGTCTACAATTTTGTTTTTGGTGTCCTTTGACAGCTCTTTGGTCTTGGCCATAGTGGAGTTTGGAGTGTGACTGTTTGAGGTTGTGGACAGGTGTCTTTTATACTGATAACAAGTTCAAACAGGTGCCATTAATACAGGTAACGAGTGGAGGACAGAGGAGCCTCTTAAAGAAGAAGTTACAGGTCTGTGAGAGCCAGAAATCTTGCTTGTTTGTAGGTGACCAAATACTTATTTTCCACCATAATTTGCAAATAAATTCATTAAAAATCCTACAATGGGATTTTCTGGATTTTTTTTTCTCAATTTGTCTGTCATAGTTGACGTGTACCTATGATGAAAATTACAGGCCTCTCTCATCTTTTTAAGTGGGAGAACTTGCACAATTGGTGGCTGACTAAATACTTTTTTTCCCCACTGTATGTATTCACCCCCTTTACTATGAAGCCCCTAAATAAGATCTGGTGCAACCAATTACCTTCAGAAGTCACATAATTAGTTAAATATAGTCCACCTGTGTGCAATCTAAGTGTCACATGATCTGTCACATGATCTCAGTATATATACACCTTTTCTGAAAGGCCCCAGCATCTGCAACACCACTAAGCAAGGGGCACCACCAAGCAAGCGGCACCATGAAGACCAAGGAGCTCTCCTAACAGGTCAGGGACAAAGTTGTGGAGAAGTACAGATCAGGGTTGGGTTATAAAAAAATGAACATCCCACAGAGCACCATTAAATCCATTATAAAAAAATTGAAAGAATATGGACCACAACAAACCTGCCAAGAGAGGGCCGCCCTTCAAAACTCACGGACCAGGCAAGGAGGGCATTAATCAGAGAGGCAACAAAGAGACCAAAGATAACCCTGAAGGAGCTGCAAAGCTCCACAGCGGAGATTGGAGTATCTGTCCATAGGACCACTTTAAGCCGTACACTCCACAGAGCTGGGCTGAATAGTTATGCACGCTCAAGTTTTTTGTCTTATTTCTTGTTTGTTTCACAATAAAAAAATATTGTCTCCATCTCCCCACCTCCTCTGTCTCTGTCTTTGCTACATACAGTACTTGTTGACCTTGTGTGTGAGCAATGCAGTGTGGTTCAGGGTGTGTGTGTGTGTGTGTGTGTGTGTGTGTACACTCTCCCAGTTGGTCCCTCCTGTATAAGAGCAGGCGGTTAAGACAGGGACAGAAAGGACACTGAGGGTTGTTTCTCAATATGCATGCTACCGTGCTACACACTCTCATGCTCCGAGTGCATTCTCCAAGGACCTTGTCTTGAGTACGTTCTTGTGAAGACAAGAGTGTGGAGAAACGCATAAAACATTACATTTGAGAAGCACTCCCTCTACTGTATTACCTCAAGCTGCGTCTCCCCATTCACTGAACCTTCGTCCAGCCAGACGAAACAAGATCTACACAAAGCAAACGTTTTACTTAATAATTATCAGCTAGATATATGTGAATTGTAGTAATCTAGCTAGCCAGCTAGTTACTCAGGCAAAAATGACCTAAAACTAATGTTATGCAAGGTAGATGTAAAAAATGTTGTGGGTTGCTAGCTAACAATTATTTGTAGCTAGCCAGTTAGCCCTATTGACATACTATGGACTTACCCATTCACTGAACCTTCTTCCAGCCAGGACAATGGCAATAGAGACGAAACAAGAAATACACAAAGCAAACATTTTACGTCATAACTATCAGCTAGCTATATGTGAATCGTAATAATGTAGCTAACTAGATAGTTTAATAGGGAAAAATTACCTAAAACTAATGTTATGCAAGGTAGATGTCAATTCTTTGTGGCTATCTAGTAGTAGCTAGTTAGTTAGCCCTTTTGACTTATTATGGGCTTGCGATCTACGTTACGTAGGCAGGTAAACATGCCCATATTTATTAACGTATCAAAATAAAATATTGTAGTCAGGCAACATATGAGATGTGAATAGGCAACAGTTCATTCCGAAGTGTATTTTCTCATGCTTCAGTTCAAATAACGGCCACCATTGATTTAAATAAATGTTGCGTAGTTACTTATTTGCATACTTTCCTTTTGAAGCTTGCATCGATGCATGCTTCAAAATATGTACAAACGGAGTACGCATTCGAGAAGTGCCCTCGTTGCTCCATTTCGCATACTTTGATTTGGATTCGTACTCCGACCATCCCATGCTCCAATTTGCGTGCTCGGAGCAAGGTAGTATGCATTTTGAGAAACACGCTGAGAAAGGCTGAGGTACCATAATGGGTAGAGAAGACACAAGACGCAGAGTGAAGAATACAGAAATGCGGGCTACTCTTCTGGGAGAATGGGGCGGACCACAGTCTGCCTGTGAGTAGGTGAATGAACATTGACCAGTGGGGTGGCCTTGAATGACCAGTGGGCGGGGTCTATAAGGTCAGTGCCGTTGACCCGTCGTCACGGAGATGACAAGGTGTGTGTCACGCCCTGACATTGAGATCTCTAGTTGGGGTTGGTCAGGGTGTGAAATCTAATTTATATATTTCTATGTTGGCCGGGTGTGGTTCCCAATCAGAGGCAGCTGTCGGTCGTTGTCTCTGATTGGAGATCATACTTAGGCAGCCATGTTGCCTACCTTAGTTGTGGGATCTTGTTTCTGTTTGGCTTGTTTGATGTTTAGCCTCTTGAACTTCACGTTCTGTTGGATTTTGTTATATTGTCAGTGTTTATTAAAATAAACGACTATGTACGCATACCACGCTGCACCTTGGTCCGATCCTTTACACAATGAACGTGACAGTGTGAGACGGAAGGCGTGTCAGAGCCTTACCCCAGCAGATGTTCCCTCACAATGGTGGCCATGGTAACGTTGATTTCCCTGTCTCTCAAAATCAATCTCCTCATTGATCAATAATACATTCAGAAGGAAGAGTTAGGAGCCTGTGATTGGCTGTTAAAGGTATCTGCTTGTTAAAGCGCTCATTGTTCTCTCAGTTCTGATTGGCCGTAGCATAATGACGTGTGTCTTTTGCATGTGAGGTAATTTTGCTCTGCACTTGGGAAGTGTGTGTTGTTCATTTTATCAGCCATGGAGGGGGATATGGTATGTGTGTGTGTGTGTGTGTATGTGTGTGTGTGTGTGTGTGTAGAGCAGTGGCTCTGATTTCACTTTTCCCTGCTGCTTCTCAGTCACAGATGAGCTCATCTGATATGTAGCGTGGTGTCACCCCTCCAGGATCAGATACCCCAGTCACACACACACACAAAGCACTCTCAAGGGCTCTCAACATGAAGCACACCTGTTCCCAGCGGAGTTGATGGATCAGTTATATAAAGTAGCGCTGCTTTCTCCATTCAATAGAAATCAATAGAAGGACTTCAATAACCGACTCCAACGATTGATAACCATGCCAATCAAGAAACCTTAGAAACCGCTGCTGGAGAGCTCTTCTATTAACTTCTCTTTCTGATATCAATAACCAGAGAGAGCTCGTCCATAAGCCCAACTACTCACACTGCTGCTTGAAACAGAACACAGCCGCGCTGTGGAGAGGATGGAAAGTTGGAAAGATGGAGAGATAGAAAGATGCACTCAGAATGTAGGAGAACACAGGGAATAGCACTTGAGTGATAAAGGGATGTTATGCAGCTTTATGGTTTGTGTGTGTGTGTGTGTGTGTGTGTGTGTGTGTGTGTGTGTGTGTGTGTGTGTGTGTGTGTGTGTATGGATTCCATCCTATGTTA